>NC_052135.2:1558642-1868412 GCF_016086655.4 Lepeophtheirus salmonis | reverse complement strand
TCAGATTTTAATGCCCTCCTCGGTAAATGCTTGCAACTTTTTCTTCTTTTTGCAGATTTTAACTAGTTTAATTTTGTTAAATGGTTGAATTAACGGAGCCTTCGCAGTTAGTTATGTAATAATATTCAACGCTCCTAGCGGACTAAACGAGTACCAACACGACCCTCACATTGTACAAATAATAATACCAGGGCCTTTGTTTTAAAGCTTGCTCTAATTTAAGTTTGATCTTGGGTTTCAAACCTAATCTTTACTTTGAAATATTCAATTAATGACCATCAATAACTTATGTATTTTACATCTCCCTTACCATAAATCTCTTTCTTCCGACAAGTTGAATACTACCTCCTATAACACATTAATAACGAAATATGATGGATTTACCATTTATGGTACTAAGAACACGCGAAACTTTTCCCCCTTCTTAAAATGTTTGCTCTAAAGGATGAGAGAAAAACAATTAAGATCATGGATAAGGAAATAAACTTTTTTTTGTGATAATCGTTGTGAACTGAATAGGGGGAAAAATAGGTTGAAATTGATATATATTTGTACATATAACTATATAAAATGAAAGGTGATTCTTCAAATAAAAGGAAAAAGGGGTCTTCTAAGAAAGGGGACTCTCTTTTAAATTGAAGCAATTTACTTTATTGATCAATTTATGACCCCTCTCCTTCGATTTTGTTCTCTTATTTCTTTCTAAAGAAAGAAACATATTATTAGAAATGTGATAGCTAATTTTGTTCCTAAGAATAATAGCCTCAATAAAACCAAGGATGGGTTTAACTACAACTGTTCGTTATTGGGGTATACAAATAGGTATATTCATGCCATTATTGTAGACTTGATTATTTAAGTCGTATAACATGTATAGTATAACATATGTCTAAAATAATTAATATGTAAATATTTTGATATATAATTAAAGGTTTATTCGTTGACAAAATATATTATGTTATACATATTTCAGTAATGTACTCATATATATTCCAAATGATTTATAGTTGTCGTCTACACAGTGTGAAACATATATATTGTCTTTTTTGTTACATTTTGGAGAATCAAATTGATTTTTGTAGTTACATTTTTACAATTTAAAAATGACTATAAGTATGGGTGAACTGGACAGCCGTTTCAGGTCTAGTAAAGGCAAAAAAGTCCATGCAGATCTATAGGAAATTAATGTTGAGAGTATAATTCAACATTTTACCTTCAAAATGTGGAGTAAATTGTATTTTTCCCGGATTTATTTGAAACCAAAATCCAACAATATGCTGTGAAAGGTAAAGAACCTTTGTTCTTAACTACAACCTCTAATACCTGCCTAATATGATGACTTACCTCGATTCACTTTTTTTTAAAACTATAAAACCAACCCGATAAACGGCGACTACATATTCAATTTTAAACCAAATTAATTTTTTGACAACGAAATGATGCTGTGATAATTATTATCTAAAAAAAAAAAATGCAATATCCATATTCATATAGACGGCCTTTTAATTGAATTCCCATGATGAATTCTGTATATTTTTTCATATTTCTCAGCATATTTTGCTACAAAACCAAACATATATATTTCCAACAATAATGAAAAATATATTTGTAAATTTATAATTATAGTCAAGATTTGTTTGAGACAATAACAGCCCTTTACTAGAAAAAGTCAAGTGGAGTATGGTCGACTGATGATTGAATCAATAAGTTTTATTCCTAAAAATGCTAATTTATCTACACATAACTTTTGGCTTCTATGGGAGGTGTGCTTGGGAAAATATTAATACAGGTAAAACATTATAAAATTATATTTAAACATATAAATTAATATTTTACTATACAATTCAAAAAAGTTATACCAAATGTAGAGATTCAGTAAGATATTTTTATACAAACGACGATTTATTAATGAAGAGCGGTCTAAATTATCTTTGACCACTGTTTGCAATTTATTTGCAGTATGGTAAAATTGTTCAATCCAGCATATGTAATATTTTGAGACTTAAGTTACGAAATCTATAGATACAATACTGTTATTTAAAGTTAAAGTTGATAGGACTCTAATTTTGGAGCACCTTAAACAAAACCACGTTATATAAGATATAACGAAATTGATAATAATCACTCTGGCGGTATGATATATTAATATATTTTCTATATAAAGTACATCCCTCACCATTAGAAAAGGACAAAAACATTGAAACATATTTTGGATATTTTTTTTGTTCCATGGCATACCTCAACTCCCTCGTTGTATGTGTTCAAGGCATTTATAGCAAGCACTTATGCGCTATTGTACATACATAAAAATAGATTAAACTAATGTTGTATTTTAATGTGTAGGCTGTTCATTAAATATGTTTTACACTTAAAACAACCTCTACACGTGAGTATTTTATACAATTAAGTTGAGTATACATTAATTACGTGTTGATACGGATGAAATAACAAAACCATTGATTGCTTTAAAAACAAAGAAAAACAACATCAAAAATAAAAAGACTTAATAAGTCTTTTTGAAAGAATGTAAAAATTGTCAAAACCTTCATTAGATTACATTTTAAAATAAGAATATACTGCTAACCTGCAACATATGAGGGTCGTTTGAAAAGTCGTGCAAAGTCCGAGAGATGGCACTATTTGTGCGTATCGAGATTGTATTTAGTTAGTAGATTCTCTGGGAAGAAAACACCAACTTTCTGCCAGATCGGTTTATTTATTTCTGTTTGGTATTCGTTTGAACCGAGATTTTATTTTTATTTCTATCAGTAGTTATGTAGTCTATGAAAGTTGAAAATATAGGTATTTTTGATTTACAATCCCGATACTTAAAACAATTTTCACATCCTTTGATATCTGTACTGTCTTATTTCTATGTGGTCAATTGACAAATAAATAAATATATTGGTGGTGAATCAACATAAAAGCAATCTTGAACAAAAATTATGAAAATGAAAAAATCCTAATTTCATTGAAATATATGCGTCGATTATAGACTGTATATTCAAATTTTTTGGATGAATTAAGATACCCATGAATTTCAGGTATAGTTTGAAACCTCTATTTGATGTAAGGGACTTACATTGGCCCCAAAATGGATTTTCAGATAAAATATATACATTTCGATCAATTTTTAGGGATGTACCCATACCAAATTTTCAATCAATTCTGGTTCCAATTCCTTATTGTGTATAAAAAATAACGTAAAAAAGTAACAAAATTGTTTACTTTTTTTTAATGTTTAATTTTTAATTAATTACGGATAGTAAAAAAAACCCCATATATTTAATTACTAATAAATTTTAGTTTTAAAAAGTTAATTACTCTCCGTGCTCAGGAGTGAATTAATTTCTGGTTGTCTCATATGAGGGAGTTTTCTCTAACAGAAAACTGTCTCCAAAAGGATTAACTTTTTAAATAAATATAAGTTGAATGTACATTTATTAATACATAGAAATTTCATTCAGAGTAATAATTCACTCAAAGATAATTTACCTATATACATAATTTATTTTATTCTTTTAATTACATCTGCTATCCTTTGTTATATATTTAAAGTCAGCCTCCTCGCCACTGGGCCTCTGATCTAATTTTAACTGCTTCACTGCAAAATAAATATTAGTTAACAAAAGGTTATTTTCTTTTATCTACTTTACGGCCACATGAGATCAAATGATCTTGAATTGTCTTCAGTTCCTAAATAAGTTTTATATGCTTGCTCTAGGTGCTCCAGTCTGGACTTGTATTTTTTAAATCAAACTGGGACAGATACAGATGACTCGAACTTGAATCAGTTAAAAACAATATTATTCAACAAACCTACAAAAAAGAAATATATATAGTGAAAATGTAACTTAATGTTTTCAGAGTGAATCACTCAACCCAATTCCTACCGTTACGTACTTTTAGAACAACTCTCAATTCAAGAGAATGGGGTATTAAAAATGTGGGTATTTATAAAGTGTTACTTTGAAGTAAATTTTCAGTACAAACCTGCTAATTTGTATGATTTATTAACTATCCACCAACCATATTTTTTTTTTTTTAATTTGTCTAAAAAAGGTTGTCTAATTTAGTTACTTTAATTATTTGGAACCCTAATATTGTGTCCAAAAAAGAACTCAAACAAGTCATCATATCCATATAAATAAATATGCATAGATATCGGTGAAATCAGCAGTATTGAACCAATTCTGATACTAAAAAAAAGCTAATTCTTGCCGATTTCAATGAATCGGTGCAGCCCTATTAATTATGGCTATTTTGATTCCAATTTGACAAAAAAACCATCTGGTTAATATGGATAATTTATTGATAGTGATTACTCCCAAAATAGCATAAATGTATTTCACAATCAATTTTGAAAAAAATTGTTTTTTCTTATTTTTATGTTACGCATCACATTTTTAATCTTATCTGTCATGTATTCAAGAATTTGTAAATTACGTTCAATTTATAAATATATATTGTCTACAATATTGGTTTTCATTTATGTTGAAAGAAATATTTATGAATCGATAACATATGTAAATATTAAAGTTTTTATATTTAATGAAAAATTAATTAAAAAAAAAAAAGAAAAAAAAATTCTTAGTCAATTAATTTTATTATCCCATGACGTATTTTTTTTTTACTTTTTAAACCATCCAAGGGAAGAAAAGAATTAACTATCAATTATATTTAACTATTTACCTGCTTTAAATCAATAATAATTAACATAATTTTCTACAGAATGTTGAATTAATCAATTTACCATCAGGAAAATATGTAATTTTTAAAGTCGACATACTTTTTCAATAATTAAACTATTCTTTCTAATCTACATTATAAATATTAAAATATCAATTATTTTATGCAAAGCCCCTATTTGGTTAAATTCCTAATGCATAACTTTTAATTTAAAAATAATTATTTTTTAGGAACAAAAAAAAAGTTATTTATAATATTGATGATAGTAGACTTGAAAATTGCATATTTAAATTTTGCTGAAGAGACGTTTATAAAACTATTTATGAGATCAATTCATCTTTGCTATTTCTTTAAAGATATATTTTATGTATGTATTTGAGGGCTAACCTAATCACTAGATTCAAGGAGTATTTGAATTATCTTTAAATCAACTATTTGAATAAAAACGATGAAGACAAAAAAATACTGTATTTTCTCTTTGAGACAGTTCAACGAGATCAGAAGGAGCCGAAATAAAGTCAAAAGTGATGGGAGATGGCTGTCGACATTCAAGGAAACTAAATTGATTTTTCTAAAATTTGATTAAGAATTACCTTTATATTCTTCTACGAATTATCGTCAACATTAATCATAAAATTATAAACACATTGGGAAGGGGCGTCGGTAGGTTCTACTTATGGAGTTCTAATAAATTAAAAAAATTTAATAAATTAAATTTCAAATATTAAATTATTCGAAAAAAATTAAATTTCAAATATAATAAATTATTCAAAAAAAATTAAAAATATTAAATTTTCTGCAAAAAAAGTACCGAAATATGCATGACTATTAACAGAACATGAAATTTTTTTACAAAATGTTTCAAATATTTTTACTTTTTTGAAAATAATACTAAAAATCCACAGTTGTTTGTCAAAAAATTATTTTTTTTTCAAAAAAAATATTAAAAATCCGCAGTTATTTATCAAAAAAAAAATTTCAAATATTATATTTTTTAGAAAAACATTTTTAAAATTAAATCTCAAATATTAATTTTTTTCTCTGCCACATAATTTGCCTTTATTTCGTTTAAGATTTTTTGATCCGGACCAAAAAAAATTATTTAAAAAAGTAAAACTTACTTATTTTGGGGAAGGGGCTTCAACCCCTCCAGCCCACCACCTGTGTACGCCACTATAGGGTATTCAGCAAATTTCTCTTAAAGTAGCCAAATCGATCGTCACAATTAAAGAATGATAACTTTACAAATTCTTTTTTGAAAAGGGCCCATATTGGGGCCAATATAAGTTATTTTAAATCAAATAAAGTTTCTAAGCCATTGATAAAAATACTAAATATCTTAAGTCATGGCTCAAATTGGAATGAAAATCGTATAATTGGTTCGAAAATTGACATATTTGAGCCAATTATAAGATTTGTTGGATTATTGATACATATGAAGTAAAAACCCCAAAGTTCAAACTTAAATACGCTAGGACTCAGATAAGTATTTTAATTAGATATAAAATCTTATATTTTCTTACAATAAATGTAATACGTTCATCAGATATTTTCTTAGGGAGAATATATTTGAAATTAGGAGTATCCTACAGTTCAGACATCTAACATTGCTGGTTGGAGGGACGTTAGATTGCTTACGTAAGGGCAATTATGCATAATCAAAAAAGGTATAAAATCATGACGTCATAACAGTTTTTTAGTATGGGGACACATGGGGTGAGGAATAGAACTTCAATTTTACTCTAGATGGATAAAATGGATTGGACCATCAATATATTATACACATCTAAATGTTCATATACAAAGCTTATAAATATACAATTCAATAGACTAAATTTAATTTTATGGAGTTATACTATCATTTTATAATTTATTAACTTAGGACATACATATTTTGATGTAGGACCCTTCTTGAATAAACAACCGTTCTCATGCTTTAGGAAATATATAAACACTCTATTCTATATAAATGTGTATTATATTAAAGAGATAACTCTGATTTCCTAGTCTATTGATATCATGTAACCAACGCCTATTACTCCTACTAAATAATCTTATTATGTAATATGTAACATGTATGTATGGAACTGCAAATATTTCTTTTCTCCCTGTGTGCTCTCATGAGAATACATTTATGCATTCCTGACTAATACTCAAAAATGAATTGTGGACAAACATATTTGCTTTATTAATATAGATTAGGGGTAGGCAACCTTTGAGACATGGAGTGCGAACTTCAACATTTCTAATCAATGAGTGTGCCAAACTATCAATAAAACACACCCACAAACTACGGAAATATGTTCTAATTGCCCGTGCCAGTGAAAATGCCTCCGTGTGCCATAGGTTGCCGATCCCTGATATAGATTATAGCCATGGATTTCACGTTGAATTATATCCCCTTCAGCTCTTAATGTTATCATAGCCAATCATGCATGTTGGCATACCTACATTCTGTGCCATCAGTGCACATATAAAAAGTCGAGGACAATGTTACATTTACAAAATATGATTTTTCGATGCGGGTCATAACGTTTATTATTTTCTGTTCAGTCACATGAAAAGTTGTTCAAAATATAAGAGCTTAACCCTGGAAAAAGTGCATTTAAAAAAAATGGAAAAAACAACTGAGTAATTAATGGCACATGAATTTAAATTTCGTTCTCTACATATGTATGCCTATATAAAACATGCATAAATTAATAAGAACTCAAGGTTTGGGATTATTTCATATTCTACATAAGTACAAATCAGGAAGTCCTTTTTGTTAATATATGTATTAATATAGTAACTGCATGTATATAATTTACATTTTGATACCTTCATTATACATATAAATGAATTAATTGATTAAATTTGTATAGTGGAGAGTCAACACAAAAGTAATCTAGAAATTTTTTTCTACAAATCGAGTTTGAACTACATTTGTATTTTTCCATAAATTATTGGCAACTTCTATTAACAAATTATTATAATTATAAAGCTTTTAGGAGTGTAGCAAATTATATTTACAGTAACCAAAGTTATTTGGTACATTAAAATAATGAAACGTTGATAGTTTTTGTGTTTGAAAGGGGCTTTATCCGGGTCAATAAAAGAATATTAGATCAAATAAAGATTCTAACTTATAGCTACGGTTGTCTTTAATTATTCAGTCTATTCTAGTCCTAATACCAGTCTTATTTTTCATTACGACTTCCGCCCTTTGGACCTGTCCTTGGAATTTTTATCTAAAAAGGTTGATGATTTATGAGTATTGTACTTACATTGCAAAAAATATTCATGATTTCATTATTTTCCAATATAGTTCGAGCATATTATATTTTTACTATAATATAATAATGGAATAATTTAAAAAAAAACAAGGGAAAATACGGGGAATGTCGTCGCTAGGCACAATTTTTACCTTCTTTAAAGACAAACAAGTAGTACTGGACTGGACTGCAGTCCTCGGTCCTGAATATGGATCGACCCAGTCTTACTTATTACTAGAACTCATGGATATATGACCTCATCCCTCAAATTTGAATGCAAATCCTATTTGACTTAAATATGTTATAAAATATTGGATGTATGTATTGTATGTAAACGAAGGTCGTTAGAATAGTCCGGACAAAGTTGGAGAGATAGCGCTACTGGCGTGTATCGAGGTTATGTTGAATAAGTAGCATCTCTTGGTAGGACACACACCAACTTTCAGTCTGGAAAAAACTATTTCTTTCTCTTTGGCATTCGTTTGAATCCAGTAAGTGGATTGATTTTCAAAAAATGGACAAAAAAAATTTCGTGTCTTGATTAATCATGACTCTATGAAAGGTAAAATACCCCAGGAGAATAAAAATATATTGATAAACCTAAAAGGAACTCTGCACCTTTGATTAGAACAGGTTATAAGATGTTTCAAAAAATTTGGAATGACCATATTGGCACAAGTGATGCTGAACGTTCTGGACGCCCTTTTGAGGTTATTACTCCCGAAATCATTGATAAAATCCATAATATGGGGATGGATGATAAAAGAGTGAAGGTGCTTGAGACTGATAGTGCTGTGGACATCTCGAGTTGGAGCCCTATTTCCATTAGTTTTGCAACCACAACTGCTGAGGTGAGAGCTGGTGTATTGTCGTGATGGAAAAGGAATTTTTGGTGGCCAATCGTGGTCGTTTTTCTTGCAGCTTGGTTTTCAAACGGTCCAAAAACGATGAATAATATGCATCTGTAATAGTGTTACTCTTTTCCATATAGTCGATAATGGAATCGATTATTCCTTGCGAATCCAAAAGACAGTTGCCATGATCTTTCCGGCCGAGTCCTCCATTCAAACGAATGCCAAACACAAACAAAAAGACCGGCTGGCTTAAAGTTAGTGTGTGCTCTACCAAGAGTTGCTACTAACTAAACATAACCTTGAGACGCACCGGTAGGGTGTTCTCTGGGACTTTTCAAACGACCCTCGTATGTGAAGTAGAAAAATGCCTTGTGATTTTCTTTTTTTCACGACTTTTGTACAAGATTGTTTTTTGTTGACACACCAACATATTTGCTATGTATATACCAGGTACATATACTCCAATACTTTGTAGAAATCTTTGACTCAATTATACACATTGTACCTAACTATGTGTGGTATCAAAGTAATTACATGCATATAATTTACATTTTGATAATTTCAATATATACATAAAATAATGAATTGATTAAAATCTACCATATATATGTAAATAAATGCTGTATATAATGAGTTGTTTGCATAAGTTGTAATTAAAAATAAGATGAATAAATTTTAGAAATGAATAATAGGAATGTGTAAACTAGAAAAATATATTATCTGCAAGGTGGTGTGACGTTATGTAGCTATTGAGGGAAACATAAATCAATATTAATAAATCAAATTTTGTTTCTTTGAATATATGACAACAAGTCTCCGGATCCGCTGTATATAGTCATCCATGATGATATCACAAGCAAGGGTGAGGACTCAAAAATTAGAATCCTTTTCGAGATAATCTAGCCTCAGTTATAAAAGTTCTGACAATTGGGATATTTGTTTTATTTTTGTGCGATAAAAAAAAATATGTCCAAGCAACAAACAAAATGGCAATGGATGTGCGGGTTCCTACGCGCACAAGTGGACAAGTAAACGCAGTTCTAAATCTGAGAAATGATAGCTTCTTGGCTGAATCATGAGCTCAGGTCCATGGCTTGCCATGGTTCCTGAGCACGTTCCCCAGGGACAACTATGTGTTTATCCAAAACGGGACACCGGAGCTCACCTCTAAGAAGGTGCAAAACTTCTGCAGAGAGATCATGGCTGCATTCTGGCCGGCAGACTTCTGTCCTCACCCGACGTGAATCCTCTGGACTTTACCGTTTGGTGCGTCATGGAAGGCAAGACAAACAAGACTTATCATTAGAATGTCGATGTCCTAAAGGCCGGGATCACAGAGGATTGGAACAACTTGTCCTCGGACTTCATCAAGGGCATCTTTGCCTCTGTTAATCCCCTTATTGAAGCCATCATTCAGAAAGGAGGGAGACACACTGAGTAAAAAGTGTAGAAAAGTGTTAAATTACCACCTTATGCTTTAAAAGTTTGCCATAAAAAAGGCACATAATAAAAATATGTTGAAGTGAAAACGGCTTTTGATTTTATAATTTTTGAGTCCTTTCCCTGTATATTATTATTTTATTATCAATTTTTCGATGCATAATACGAAAATGGGCAGGAATTAATCCTCCAGAGTAAGATGTTGAAGCCACGACGATCTATTAAGAAATTAACATACAATAAATTAAAAAATAGATAGCACCAAACGTTTTCCCCTTCCTAATTTTATAATTTTTATATTTCTATATGATTGGCCCAACCCTGGCCATAGTTAGTGCAACACTATTAAATGATTATTCTACAAAAGATGCTGGAACACAGCATGTTGAAACTTGATAGAAATTACGATCAGTAATACAAGTTGCAACTTGTACAAAATCGTCACTACTGCACAACATAAAATATAAACCAATAAAAAATGAATGAAACATTTATTTTACGAAAAAGAAAATTTGTTTTTTTTTAGTGTCAAGACCATTTTATAAATGTATATAGTTACACGAATTTTATCTTAATTTAAGCAAGAAAAAAATAATGTAAAATATGTAAAAATGTACTATTTTATGGGTATATTTTTAGAACAAAACAAAACATAAAGTTCAAGAGGGAGGAGGGGGAGGGGGGGGTTTAAGGAATATAATCCATTTTTATAAGTAAGATAAAATGGTCGTATTACAATGTCCTTGATTATGCTTTTACATAAGATATTTCTAAGTGTAAAAATATAACCCTATTTTGTAGTTTAAATAAAATGTTATTTTTCCACTCTGATCTGTTATTTTTATATCAAAAAATTATATATCTTTTTGACAAGGGATGAAAGAGTTAAGTACTCTATGGTGGTTAACAAAAATTATTTTAAATCACCAAATTATCATGACGGCTTTACAACAATTTCAATACTTTATCAAAAAAAAAAAAAAAAAAAATAGTTGTAAAAAATATGATCTGTTGGAATCCTAAAAAAAAAAGTGAACCGAAAATTATTGTGGTAACTCTGACAATATGAAGAATTTTTGAGATACTCTTTGATAAATGATATGTGTAGATACTAGTGTTTGTCTGTGACCGTTATATTTTTTGTTGTATCGAATTAGTTCGGTCCAACAAAAAGCTAGGTCTGGATTGGTCTAACAGAAAAATTCGTCCAAGATCGATCTAATGAAAAAGTTCGGTCTAGAACGGTCCAAAGGATTTTTTTTGTCTATTTGGGTCTAAAATAAATTGGACTAGACCGATTTATTAATAATAAGATATCATATGTATTTTCAAGTACAATGACGTCATACAAAGTATAAACAGAGATAGCTCGTATTAATTTTGATACCGTCGTGTGTACAGTATTGGTTCTAGAACTTATCGTTTACTTTTGAGATTTTTTTGAAAAAATGAATGACAGTTGATCAAGAAATTGGCCTTCATAATATATGAAACCGAAAAAATCGGTCAATAGGGTAGAACTGAAACAAATTGGTCCATATATTGAGACCGGGAAAAAATTGTTCCGTTAAGTGAAACCAAAAAATTGGTTCACAGTCTTAGACCGCGGCCTGGATCCAAAACTAGCCTAAAAAAATCACTTTAGACAGAACAGAAAAAATATTCGGTGCTGGATCGAGTCTCAACACTAGTAGAAATAAATCCCATTCTTTAATTAGAAAGGATATAATCTGAAATTACTGCAATGTCTGTTCTCAATTTTACTCTTAGTTAGTCAAACAATGATTGACTCTTAAAAGCCACATTGTTAATCTTCATTATTTATGAACTCACACACTTTAAACTTATAGGCAAAGAGACGAATAGGTAAAATTCCCTTCACAAATGAACGTTTGAATACTGAGATGAATTCCCGAATAAAAATTTTCAGCTTAATGAAAAAAAAAAAAAAATTTATTTTATGTTGTACAAATACTAGGATATTCGAGGAATGTTCAAAAAGTAAGGGTATTTTGTATTTTTAGGATTTTTTTAATATGTATTCTTCAATATTGAAGAATATGACCTTCATAGAAATCCCCCTCAGATACACTAGGCATGTGCCAACGCTTTTTCACTTTCTCAAAAGCACTTTTAGGTATAGCCTTGAGTTCTTCCAGCAATGCAGTCTTTATCTCCTCAATGGTTACAAATCTCTATCCTTTCATATGTGTCGTCAGTTTTAGAAACAATGAAAAGTCACACAGGGGCAAATCCGGTGAATCTGAGGGCGGAAGCATGACTGTGTTGTTCTTTTTGGCCAAAAAATCTAGACCACTATTTTAGACAAAAATAAGCAGTTTTGGAACATACCTTACTGGCACTCGTTTCATAACCAAAACGTCAAACAATAATTATGGCACAAGCCAATCTATACGTCAATATCCTAAGCAACTTTTGTGAGAGTGATTTGACAGTTTTTATCTGTTGATGACTTACTTACAGAGTGAGGCTTTTGAGCCTTTGGTTGGAGTCCGATTAGCATGATTGATGGCATTGATCCACAATCTCCTTCTATTTATGTCATAAGGAAGAGTAAACATTTTCATGGACGAGAAGCCTGGAAATTTAACATATTTGACATTAATATTAGGAAAAATTTATTGAAATTATGGGCTAATTATCACAAATAATTGAATTGCAAAATAATAAATGAAACCCCTCCAAGACTCTATGGGATTTGATGATTTTAAACCAATCAGTAAACGGAAAGGAAAAGCCTGGTCTTCTTGTACTGAATGTCCACTCAATCCATTGATTCCTTTAGAGAAAAACTATAGTTACCATCACCAACAAAATTGAACGGAGGTCATGTTTTTGCCCCGATTTTTTTTTCAACTAGCTTTTTATTTATAAAAAACACACACTAAAAAAATTAAAATATGTACACATTTGCAAAATGAGTATATGAAAATATGTATTTAGAATAAAACATAAATAAACCTTTTAGTTTAAAATTAATTTTCTCTTTAGACCTCTAAAATATTACAGATGTAACAAATATAAAAAAAAACACCTCAACAGAAATCAGAAAACATAGAATCTAACATAAACAATTATAAAATGATAGTTGAAAGCCCTCATAGTGGTACAAAATATTTTTGAAAAAATTCCACCTGGTCAGCCTGCGATGTTCTTAGAGTATCTGTTGTACATATTGATTATGGTTCTTAAAGTATTTTCATATCTTATTGAAGAAGATGGGTAATATTTTATAAGATCCTAAACGTACTTCCAGGAAGTACATGCAGCTGGGGAATCTTCAAAGAAAAAACTATTTAGGAGCAGCATAACTTAAAATAGCTCTTAGATCCATCCCATCAATCACTTGATCCTCCGTAATACTTTGAGCTATGAAAGCTTTAATGTTTTCCAAAAACAGCACTGATGGATTTTTCTTTTTCCGAAGGACATGACTAGTGAGTAAGAATATCAAACAGAAAAAGGGCTTTTGCAAAATTTGGTTCAAAATCTCTTCTATGGTCAAGAAAAATATAATCAACGCAGGGCAGTCAAAAAAGCTGTATATAACATTATTATATATTTGCCTCAGTCTTTGCACGTTAATTTTATGATGCCGGCAGATATATGAAATGGGGATGTACACTTTTCCTCATCATTAATACCCTGTACAGAAAAAATGCTCCATTCCTTAACAATAATGCCGTCTAGGAAATGCTAAGAAAGTTCTAATGTCATTTAGCTGCTTGGTATATGTCAATCGAGAGAGTTTGATGGATACTACCTCAACTGAATATAAAATAAAAGTTTCCAAACTCGATGTACATTCTCTGTTAGACCATCTAAGTGATAGTAGAATGATGATTTCAAGTGTTGACGTTAAAGTGACAAAAATGTGGAATAAAGTAACGGAAAGAGAGTATCTTTGTTCAGAAAGATTAAACCGAGAACTTGAGAAGGCAAAAAAACTCAAAAATTTGATGCAAATAACTCTTCTACTGAATGTGATGTTCCTTCGTACAATTTGGAATATAGTAGAAATTTTATACGATCGCCAGAAGTCTAGACAGATATCCTTTCACAAAATCAACTAGAAGTCCCACACAGTTGCTATTTTTCACCGATATTTAATTTAGAAATTATACTTGAGCAGCCATAGCTTCTGCTACTTTTATTGACAATTTCATTATTGGCAAAGGTAATACTAGCCAATTGATTCGACCTTAAAAATTACGTAATAAAATACAAAAATATCGTCTTACGAGGATGGAAAGTGAATAGGATAATTTAAAAGATATAACGTCTCTTTAGATTGGTAAAGGAACAAGAACTAAAATATAAAAAAAAAAGAAAAAACAAATAAATTAAGTTCAAAATATTTCAAAAGATCATTTTTTTGGATTAGCCAGAAATTGTGTTTATTACACATGTACCACTAAAGTGTGGACATGGAAAGAAGATTTCCAAAAGTGTTCCTGATTAATTAGTAGAAAAAACTTTGATCCGCAATTTAATCTTATGTGTTGGTTGCAATGAAACGAACACATATGTAGGTTCACCAAAAAGGGTCATTCATCATCTTGATCTATTACTGTGTTGTACACTTCATTATCTTGTTTGCCAGCTTCATGGAAATGAATATCCCTTCGGTGCAGTTTGCTACATATATGATGGGAAACCAAGTGGTCATGTACATTGGCATGATTCTTTCTGATCTACCAATTTTTACATTCGAAAAAATCAACGTTCACACTTTCCCGATTTTAAACGAAGAAGTTGGGAAAAATATATAGCTTGGAATCAGAAATATTTATACCGGATATGCATTGGAGTTATATAAGCTGCAATGAATGAAGATTTGGCTGCGATCGAACATGGCCCTCGGTGTGTGTCAAGATAGAATACATTGTAAATAAAGCGACTTTAAAACTTAGCTACTAGTTAAAAAGGGTTGCTTTTGTTATAATAAAGTCTAGTGCACCAAAGCTGAATCCTTATGCCTAATATGAATCAATGTACGTATTCAAATCACTTCAATATAGGAAGCAATGCAATAGGTAAGATAATCAAAGTTATGTCTGAAGCATACACTGAAGTAAACGGATATAAAATTAGAGATGTATACATTTGAAAAGATTAATGTCAAGGAAAGTGATGCCGCGCTTTCGTACTGAAGGAATTTTCAATATAAACAACCTTAAGTATTTTATCTGTTAATATTATTTATTATAACCAATGTAACGGATTGAGAAATTTTTAATTTGTTTATTTATGTTTGTATTAGCAGTATGTATTATTTTATTTAAAGTAATATGATAATAAGTAATTAATATAAATCAATAATTGTGATGTAGTACATTTAAAAAAAAAAAAACATAAAATAGACAGAATGACCACAAAATACCATACTCTAATTATATATACATAATTCATCAACACAAACCATATTCGATAAACATTCCTCCAATTATATAAACATTCTTAAAAATAGTAATCAAAATGATACTCAATTTTTTAACATACCTAAAGAGTGGGCCTGACAGTTTTATAAAATATGCTGTTTCGGTGTGTCGGTATATTTCCTGATATATATTTGTATATAAACTTGACAAAAATATGTAATCTCTCTTTCCAAACATGCATAATGCCATAGAAATATGTATACGTGTGGTTATACATAAAAATTTAATAATATTATTGATGCATATTCTGCGAAAAAATAAGATATGAAAACATATAATATTGTAATTTACAAATACTTCCTTCTCTTTAAATATTTTGTTTTCTAAATATATATATGCAATATTGGATTGATAATACTGGTAGTAAACTATAACTTTTCTTTAGAAAACATCCCAAAAAGCTGTAGGTATATTTATATTTTGAAGAAGGAAAAAGGCTTTGAAAATAGAAAGGTAATATTTATATTTTGTTGTGTTCAGCATTGCACCAAAGATAAGGATATATATATATATTAGCACAGGAAAGGAAAAACATATGAGAATTAAGAATATATGAAAGTTGGATAAGTAAATTAATTTTTTCCCCTTCTTTGAAAAAGACCTAAATGCACAGATAAACAAACTTATAATTCTTTTTTTTTGTAAAAATTAAGTTGGTTCCATCTAAATTGTGGTTCATACGAAAGTTGTTTTAAAAGTACCTGCAAAGTCAAAGAGATGAATGGCATTATTGGCGTGTATTGATGTTATGTTTAGCCACTTCATACTTTTTGAAACAACTTATAAACTATTGTAATCTAAGGTGCAGAGTTCTCATAATGTTTATCAAGCTTCTTTTTAGTCTCCTGAGGGGTTTTGCCTTTCATAAAGTAATGTTAAATCAACACACAAAATCCTTTTTATTATGGTTTTTGAAAATCATTACATTTCCTCGATTTAAACGAATAAAGTAGGTGTGTGCTCTTCCAAGAGATGCGTCTTGAAAAATGCAAATAATTGCCCAACAAAAAAGTCATTTTCCTTCGCGACAATGGACGAGCTCACACCTCATCAGTTGTGGTCGCAAAAATGAAATGAAAATGAATTTTGAAAATCAATTCATTTCCTCGATTCAAACAAATGCCAAACAGAAAGAAACTCAGGGACATGGCTGAAAGTTGGTGAGTGGGAACTTCCCAGAGATGCTACTAACTAAACATAAGTTCGATACGCGCCAGTAGTGCCATCTTGGGGAGTTTTGCACGGACTTTTCAAATGATCCTTGTCCGTAGTAATCAAATAAATTGGGATTTTATTTTATGCTTGATTTTTGTTCAAAATTGTTTTTATATTCACACACAACATTTAAATGGAAAAGCTGTTGCCATTGTCTTCGTTCTCTCTTAGATATGTGGTATGTCAACATAAAAACAATAATAAAGAAATAAGAAAATCCCATCTGATTTTTTACTTCATATGAACATATTTGAGTCAATTAAAGGTGATTTATTATTAATATTTTTAAAGACCAATAGGCATACCTTTATAAATAATTATGACAAAAAAAAAACACATTCTACTTTAACGTGGTTTTACATTTGAATTCTACAAAAAATACGTCTTCTTTCCAGCAGTCATATTACTCTTTTTTTATCAGAAGGTAAATCAGGTTGGTTTTTTTTCCAAAATTTGTATCTGTTAGACATATATGTAGTCCTTATTCCAAAAGTATATAAATACCCTGGATATCTAAACAACTACCGTCTCTTAACGTGGCAAAATTGTATTTATAATATTTTCTCGTATGTCTTATCTAACAAAATAAATTACTTTAAGAGCCCGTGTCTACATTCCTCTGTGTATGGCTTTCTAAAAAACAAACTGATGGACCCTTCAGCTTACAGACTTTCCTGGAATCATGGCAGGATATCTCTCTGATGACTTTATATTTTGTCAAACTTTATACATTATCCCATGAATTCCATAGTCTGCACATTATTTAGGAAAGGCTTCAGGGATTTCATAATACGAATGGTCAGGGTAATAATTTCTAGTTCTGCCACACTTATAAGGTATGGAAAGCATGAATCATTTTTTCACAAAAGAGGGGTTTTAGAAAAGGAGATCCAGTGTCTGCGATCTTATTCATCATTGGTGCCGATCGAGTTCTCCAGAGTATTCTAAAGCATGGTCAAATAATTGGTTTCTCATCTGTTATAGGTGATCCAACGTGCCTATGTTACGCTGATGACTTAACTCATATTCTTTGTGACAAACCTTTAGAAACTGTAATATCTATCAAGAAAAGTATGGCGATACTTAAGGTTTTTCATATATATCGGGATTGAAAATCAACTCTGATAAAATAAAGATTATGAGTCCATACAGCGGCCTTCTAGAAACGGGTTGGCCAAGTTTCCGAACATCAAGTAGCAATAAACTTC
Source organism: Lepeophtheirus salmonis (assembly GCF_016086655.4). Taxonomy (NCBI): domain Eukaryota; kingdom Metazoa; phylum Arthropoda; class Copepoda; order Siphonostomatoida; family Caligidae; genus Lepeophtheirus; species Lepeophtheirus salmonis. The sequence goes on along the minus strand of NC_052135.2, from coordinate 1,850,290 downwards.
TTGGATCCTGGATTGGAGGTAGTAGTACTCGTCTGAATAACGATGAAATTATCACCAAAATCAAACGTGCGAGCTCTTATATCCTCAGACTCAACTTGAATATGTGGGACCGAATCAAAGCATGGAATGTATATCTAATCCCAACAATAATTCATCAATTAAAAGTCACACCTTATCAAAACAAAATACCTGATTCAGTATATCAAATACAACAAGACTTTTTTAAACTCGAAAAGAAGAAAAATATTTCTTATGAGAGGACCAAAAAGTTCTTGAAAAAGTAGCAATATACTCTTAGCCATATTCAGAATCTCCAAATTAGTTGAGAGGTCTTTTCTTCCATTTCGAATGAGGGCTTGTCTGCTATCAACGGTGGATATGAGAAAATGTGGAAAGAAACCAACAATGCAACTCTTTAAAAGTTATTTGGAGAGAAGAAACATAAAAAACGACCCAAAATACAGGATCAATACCGTGCGAAACGAATGCTTAGAAGCACCTGAGAAGTGGTTTAAATATTTTGTCGTTTATCAGGAACTTTAAAAGTTAGAGCTAAATTTTGTAAAGACCAAAAAGTATTGTCCTCATTTTGCAACACATATAACAAAACGACGGACCACCTCTTTTAGGACTGTTACATATTAAAGGACCGGTACAAACGGGTCTCGCAACTTCTTTAAGAGAATTTTAAGACCAAGACTAATCGGGAAGACTTTTTATCACATTATCGCAAGGAAGAAGATAAATTAAACAACATAATAACAAAAACACAAGAGATTATTTATGTTAAAAGGACAACAAAAGATACAAATCCTCAAGGCAATTCCGAAATTCTTATTAAAATGTCGCTTTTTAATTTACTTTTCATCCGTTTATTATTTTGTTTGATATGTTCTTTATGTTGATCGTCTTAATTTAGTTTTAATATTGTAAAATGAACTTTGATGTTTTTATTTCACAATTAATGAAATATGGCTGAGAAAAAAGAACAAAAAAAACACATTCTATTTTAATATATTACAATTCCTATTTATATCTGATAAGGGTTAAAGAAAAACCATAATAGAAAAACGACACTAAAAATCACAGCTTTCTTCATTTTTTAAACGCAAACACATAAAAGTCTTTAACGAGCATTGTCGGATAAATTTATTAAAACGTAAAGATTTTTCTCGATTTCACCTTCTAAATTTGTTGAAATGCGTTTCTTGTTACATCTGCAAGAATAAATTATCACCTGCACTTTGCTGATGATGGCCTCCACCTTAAAAGTCCTGGGAAGATTAAGATCCATGGCCACTACCCAATCAGTTTTGACTTCGAGACTTGTAGATTTTATTTTATTTTTACATTGCACATTCGTACCAAAGGGCTTATCTTATCAAACTCGTAGAAAATGTAAGCTGACGTTTCTATTTTCTCACTACAGATTGTGCAGTTCATATTCTCATACTTATTATTCGATTTATTCGTATAAATTAATTAAAGGATTATTATACAAATTTGTGGTATAACATTTTTTACTAGAATTAAAATTTTTATTTAACTTTATCGACTGATTTTGATTCCAATATGACCATTTAATTCAAATAAAATCTATCAATATATATTTTTTTTTATTGTGATGATCAATTTTGATTAAAATAAGTAATTCACAACGCCTATAGAGGGTTAACTTGAGCAATTGGTTATTATAAATGGTCTATAAGAACACAAATATAATCCACATTCCATTTTGATAAAAACTTCTGTTTGTGCTGACGGGAAATATATGTGTTGCATATAACAAATGCCCATTATTCGACATATATTTATAATATTTTTTTTTTTTGCACACTATTTATCAAATTTTACTTTAAGAGATAAAAAACCATTAAAAACATTTGCAAAAAATTGTTGGATCATTAATTTTTAGGACATTGAAAGCTCATTTAAAATAATGATACATATAAAAAAGAAAAGAATATTCTTGTAGAACATCTTAATTAAATATTTATTCAATGTATAAATTGTGAATATTAAAAGTTTGGTTTTTATGCTACTTTCCATAATTTTTTAATTGAACATCAAAAGAAACATTTTTAAAATAATTACTTATCAATTTTTTTAATGTTTCTTTAAGAGGTGCACTGACTAAGTATTAGTAAACATTATAGTATCACAATTTATCCATCTGATATAGGAATCTTCTTTGAAGTCCATATTCATAAAGTTATATTTCCTTCTCTAGAAACATCTGAGACGCGGAGTTACACACATTGAGTTCATGAGAATGTTGCATTATTCGACATATAATTATAACTTTTTTTTTGGCATATTGTCCATTAAGCCACGTCGTTTCAACTATCTATTTTTTATTTAAAAATAGAAAGCCTTGCTATCTAAAAGCTCATCCTTTGTCCATTTATTTGTTAAATTTGTTTTGTATGTTAGTATTTAATAGAAGGGTTATTATACGTCCCTGTTTTTTGAGGTGTTTTCATGACTCTACCTGCCCCGGAAATGTCCCCATTTTATGTTAATAATGACGTCATGCATTGAATCGTTCTTCTTAATAGTGTTTATTGAACCAAACTAGTTCTGCTCTATGTATCTTGTTTCCGATGTTAATTTGATTTATAGTAATTGGTCTTCAAATTCTTCCTATTCATCCTCAATTATGTATTTTTCAGTTATTTCTTAATTTGTGTTATCTTGATCTTCGATATTGACCTCTCAAAATTGAATGATTCTCTACTGTGACCATATATAATCTTTGTACCAAGTTTGATTATAATCGATTAAGCTCCTTTGCTGTAATCCTGGTGACTAATGAACAAATCAACAGAAGCAAACACACAACATCCATTCAACTTTGTTGGCAGAGGTCATAAGTGACATCATAAACAATTCGAGTTTTTGAACATTTTTCCAGTATTTTGGAGCAAGAACAGTTTCCCATTCTGCATTCAAATAATAACGTTCATGTAAAATAACTGACTGGTGTCTTTCAAGATTGGGAGTGAACATTCTTAACACACTGAAAACTTGACCTTTGTAAATCTGGGTTGTTTAACTCCATCACTAAAATTTATTAAATTTTTGAATCCATGAGACATCAGGGCCGTCTGCAATCCACACAAAATTAAAGAAATTTTTATTTTTATTATGAAATTTAATATTTAATAAAAAATTTTTTGGAAAAAAAAATTAATTTTTCAACATTTTTTACCAATTTTTTTCAAAAAAATGTAATAATCTGTGAATAACTATTTTTGTTTTTTAAATTCTTAAAAAAATTTAATTATTATTTTTTTTTTCAAAAAATAATATTTGAAATTTGTTTCAAAATTTTTATTCTTACTGAATAGCTTTAGATTTTGAATTTTTTTCCTATGAATTTAATATTTGAACTTTTTTTCCTATCAATTAAATAATTTAATTTTTTTGAACAGCTCTGGATTTTTTAATTTTTTTTCCAAAAGTTTTTTTTTTTTAGAATAACCAAAATTTTAACATTTGACACTTAATTTTTGAAATTTTTGTAAAAAGCTGTAGATTTTTTGATTTTTTTTCCAAAAAATTTAATTTTTTGTCAATACCTGTAGATTTTTCATAGATTTTTGATAAAAATTCCAAAACCAAACATCCCTCTACCCCCCCCCAAAAAAAAAAAAAGTATATCCATAATCCTTCACACTCCCTCGGACATATAGGTAATAAAACATTACAATTAACTTTTTCCTTTAAAAAACAATTTGTGAAAGCATTTGATCCTTTTCTACAAGAAATAAAGAATATATTTCCATTTATAGGTACCATAATGGACCACTTAGTATGTTTTTTGAATGCATGGTATGATGTTGAAATATATGGACAAAAAGGACAAAATTAATTTAAATATGTAAATGTTATTCATAAAATAGCATGTGTAGAAACGTCCAAGTTTTGAGAATATACTGGAATATATATATATATACATAGGTATTTACATATAGGAACCGTTTCTTCTCAAGGCTATATTGAAATAAAAGCATAAACAGAATACATAGAAGAATTTCATATTACGTTATAAATTAATATATATTGTAAATTTGCATTTAATTTTTGTCAGAAGGATATTTTTAACAGAAAAATATATTAATTTTACGCAAAGGAAATTTCCTTCTCCTGAAGCATGAACGACTATATTTTACACAAATTTCTAAATAAGGGGCTTTCTTCAATATATAAGAACTAGAGTTAAAATTCTGTCCAAAACCAATTTGATCGGTCTTAAGTAATTTTTCCAGACCAATTTGGAAATATGATTCGGTCCAAACCGTGGTCTCAGACCACAGAGAGAAATTAAATTGTGGATTGATTTATCCGTTATCAATATATATACCGATTTTTTCCTTATCTTGTTTTATAAGTTGAACAAATATATTTTATGCAAAACATTTTAATTTTATACGACTTTATTTTGAAACACACGTGACGTCATCAACAATTTTGTGGATAGAATTGGTCAAGTCAAATGAGTACAATCTGCACCTAATTTTTCATAGGGACCGTTTCAGACCAAATTTTCTTTGAGACAGCTACAAAACAATGAAGGCCCACACATAGCTTTAATTTCAACCCAGCATCCGGCCTGACACGAGCTTTTTACCGTCTATATCCCGACCCAATCCAGAATGCCTAGGTACCAAAAATTGGCTTGACGGTATGCCATAATAATTCCGAATTTCGCATGATGGAATGATAAAATAAATTAATTCTTGTTGAAACCTCAAATTTATGTTGATAAGATTATTTTAATATAAGGATTTACATTTTCTTGATTTCATATTTTCATAAAAGTATTTTTAGAATTTTAGTTTATTTCTAACTATAGTAAAATGAAAGAAATAGTTAAAGAAATGATTCTAAATTTAAGTGAAGTAATTTTATAAAAGTTCAACTGTTTCCTTTTTACACAATTCACCACCTGCGTTATAAAAGGAGGTTCACTAAGATAAGATGAAAGGCTTTTACATATCCTGCATTGCATGGGAGCCAAGAAGGATACAAAAAAATTCCAAGGCACCTGCCAAAGCCCTCAAGAAGAAGAAGGGAGGTTCAGGTGGCAAAGCCAAGACGATGAAGTGGTCCAAGGGAAAATCCCGCGATGAGTTGAACAATTTGGTTCTTTTTGATCGAGCCACTTTTGACAAACTCATCAAGGAGGTACCGACCAGCAAATTGATCACCCCTCAAACGTCAGCGAAAGACTTAAGGTTAGAGGATTTTTGGCTCTTTTTGCCTCAAGGAACTTCCCCACAAAGGTTTCATCAGACAAGTCGTTCACTACGGTACCCAATCCATTTACACGCGTGTCACCAAAGTCGAAGGTGCTGTAGAAAACGAGTAAATTGTGTTTTTACTTTGAGAAAAAGTTTCTTAATCCTTGAAAACCCTGGAGTAAGTAAATTAATTTTCTGATGGTCACTATTAAAACTATAAACATTTTTTTAACCTTTTTCAACATTTTGTTGACATTTTTAAATATGAAGAACCTGTTTCAAAGTTTTATATTCATAAGAGTTGGGCTTTTTTCAAATTTTTGATCAAATTTATGGGTTACTCTTCTTCTTTTTTTTCTTTTTTTTTGTAGATTAGACATGAAATAACCCTTTGAGCATTTTATTAGATACTTACGTGAGTAAAGTGAATGTAATATTAAAAAAATCTTAGATAAGTTATTTTCATAATTGAAATGTTCATAATGTAATAAAATTCGTTTTATTTTTTTGGGGTTTCTTTTTTACCCCGTTATAAAAAGGATGTTCTCTAAAGGAGGGTTAAATACATGGTCATTTTACTCTGTATTTATGCCTTATATTGGGATATATGTGTCCTAAAGTGCTGATGCCTGTTCTGTCCCATTTTAAATGTTATAGAATTGTGCTAATCTAATGCTAAAGCTGGTTCATATCAAAAACATTGCTAAAACAATATTATCAATCAATCAAAGCTATCTCGGAAGGTTTAACAACCAATGTTTAAATTTTCGTTCATGAACGATATTTTAAGCTTTTCTGAAATAATATCATTGTGGACTTGAAATATTTTACTGTGATATAGGTGAAAGGGAGGTTTAAAATTTGCCATATTTTTGAAAGACCAATAACCATGGGAAACCTGCTTCAACTATCACTGGTAGATCCATATGTAATCATTGCAGGGCATTGATTTTTTCATTTGGGAAGAATTTAAAATCAATGATGTTGCATTTTTTAATCAAAACTATTTTAAATTTTGTTTTGTATATGTATAAGGTTAATATTGGTCTTATTTAAAAATAAAAAAAACTTTCATTACCGCATAATTTTTCTGCCTCTAACGAAATGTCACTAACTGAAATATTACTCGGTCAGAAAGGATACGATTTTCTATGCCCTCTTATCAGATCGCAAAAGTATAGATACTATACCCCTTTCAAATCCATAAGGTATTTGAAAATATTTTTTTTTATGTTGATTTTTTAGATCGCTAGGATCATACTAACATTAGTTAAGTTATTTTTTTAAATCTAGCTCCTTCTGTTAAGCGTAAAAATGTAATAAAAAAGGATGTCGATAGACTTCCATGCTTAATATTATATACATATATACTTTTTTAAAGATTTAACACGATTTGATGAATTAAATAAAATATAAACAGCAATCAAATATCATTATTCCAAATGGCAACTTCATATAATGGCTTTGGAAATTAATTAAAGTACTTATTTGTGTTAATATAACCTAGATTTTTTTAAAGAAAACCATAATGGGTTTTAATGTTTGGATGTCAGATTCAACTCAGTCTAGAAATTTAACTGTATCTTCCTTGCAATTAATCCATTAGATATGTTTGTACTATTAATGAAACAAATATTTCATTACAAAGAAATACAAAAGTGATGAGTAAAAAAAAAATTGTAACTTATTCCCTTTTTAATTAAAAAAACTTTTGTTGACGAAAAAAAACAAAGTATGTAAAAATTTGCATAATTTCAAAGTAAATTAGTTACTCAGTTTTATTTTTATATATTACATACAAATTAATTTAATATGCACAAACATACAAAACGTTGATTCATTTATCAGATCGAAATCTGATAAATGGTATATCGGGCAAAATATCTATTATCTCAATCGTATTGGACAAAAATTTCTAAGAAATTTTTATATTTGTTTCTATATTTTACATGATATAATCAGAAAAATGAGAAAATTGAAAAAATAAAGTTGCTATTTGATTTTTGTTGTACGGAAATGTTTAATGTACAGAGTACTTACTAGTGATGGGACGATTCATCATAAACGGAGAATCAGGTTTTTTTCTGGAATCGGGATCAGTATCGGAAATAAATTGTATAACTTACGATTCCAATTCTTATTCATTACTTTTTTATTAATAGTATATAACTATTTATTACTTTTCTAAGTTATGAAAAAAATAAATAAAAAAAAATAACAACACAAAAGCCCCACCCCCAAATTTAAAAATTTCTGCTTTTTACTCCAAAATGGAATATTTCAATTTTTTTACCAAAAAATTAAACTTTCTGTGGATAACTATGTATTTAAAAAAAAAATCTCTAATAAAGATGAATATCTGTATTTTTTTTTTAGAAAATATTATTTAAAAAATTTAATTTTTTAAATTATTTTCCCAACACATTATTTTTTAGAGAACAGAGGTTTTTTTTGAACTTTTTTAAAAAAAAAAAAAAATCTGAAAAGAAAAAATTTAATTTTATAAATTTTTTACTAAGAATAATATTTTTTGTAAGCAGTAGCAGTGGATTTTTGGAAATGTTTTGGCAAAAATTTAATATATTTTGGAATAACTGTTGATTTTTGAGAAAAAAGAAAAAAATTGTGAAGCAACTGTGGATTTGTAGAATTTTTTTGAATAGTTTAGATGTTTGAGATAATTTTTGATATTAAATTGCATATATGAATATTTCCTCGAAAATTTAATATCTGAAATTTTATTTGTGAATATTTTTACAAGTGGATTTATTCAAATATTTTAATACTTAAATATGTGTTTTTGAAATTTTTTTACCAAACATTTCATTTTTGAAATTTTTTACCAAACATTTCACTTCTAAAATTATTTTCTACAAAATTTAAAAAACAAGCCCCAAAAATTATAATCCTGATAGCTTATTGGTATTTTTAACTATTATTTAAAATTGTGAAGAATTGGAATCAGCATCGGGAATTTTTACTAAAATCGTATCAGAATCAGCATTGTATTTTTTTTTATTGTCTTATCACTAGTTCTCACACTTAGATACATAAATAAATGCATTGACATATGTACTTCTTGAAAAGAGTACGACATAATTTTGTTTTCCATTAAATCTCTCTGTTTCTTTTTCAATTGTCATCAAAAAGAAATAAACTATTCTTTTTAACTCAAATATTTATCTATTTAAATAAATTTGTGTCTTACATGACAGCCTGTTTGCTTAAAAAGAAGTATTCAACAACAAATTAAATATTGTATCCTTACGTTATAAAACTACCGTGACGCGTACTGAAGTCATGTTTTGTTATTAACGTCTCTTGGATGAACACACACCAACTTGTAGCCAGATTAGTCTATTTCTTTCTGTTTGGCATTCGTTAGAATTGAGGAATCGGCTGGAAAGATTACGGCGACTCCTATAATAATAGGATCGACTCAATAATCATCATTGCCTATCTGGAAATGGATAAAACTATTACAGGTGTAATTGGACCGTTTCAAAACCTAGCTGCAAGAAAAACGTGCACAATTGGCCCCAAAAAAATAAGTTTCCATTACGACAATGCACAAGCTCACACCTCAGCAATTGTGGTCCCAAAATTAATGGAATAGGGTTCCAACCGAGATGCCCACAACACTAGCAATCTCATGTACTTTTATTCTTTTGTCATTCATCACCATATCATGGATTTTATCAGGATTTCTGGAGTAGTTACCTCAACAGGGCGTCCAGAAAGTTCAGCGTCACTTGTGCCCATATAACCGCTCCAAATGTTTTGAAACCACTTATAAACTGTTCTAATCGAAGGTGCAGAGCCCCCATAATGTATATCAAGCTTCTTTTTAGTCTCTTGAGGTATTTTGCCTTTGATATAGTAATGTTTAATCAACACACAAAATTCTTTTTCGTCTATATTTTGAAAATCGCAGCACTTCCTTGATTCAAACGAATTCCAAAGAGAAAGAAATACACCGATCTGGCTGAGAGTTGGTGAATGTTCTTCCATGATATGCTACTAACTAAGCATAACCTCCATACGTACCAGTAATGCACTCTCTTGGGCTTTGTACGGACTTTTCAAACGACCCTCGTATATCCAACCCTTTGTAAAATATTGGATTGGAAAATATTTTATTATAATCCCATGTCTAACACACACATATAACCCCCCTCAAATGATGTTTGTTATGAGAGATATATATATATATATAAAATGTACTAGGTGATACACTAAATCATTGATAATCTGGTGTCGTGCCAAGTTTGAGCACAAACATATTAAGTCTATCAAAAAAAGGTTTTAAAAAAAAAAAATTAAATGAGCTTTTTTGAAAGACAAACAAACATTAAAACAAAATTCATATGCATAATATCCTTGGCTTCAAGTAAACAAACAAAAAAATAAAAAAGCAAAGAAACGTGACGAGAATTTCAATGATATTGCTTTTTCTATTATTATTTTCTTCCCCTAATTTTATTTTCCATTCCTTGTGAACCCAATTTAAAAAAAAAATATTTGTACCCTTCGTTTGTGTTGAAGTATAACCCTTTTTAACATATTGTGTCTCCATGAATTTAGATAATATGTGTCTTTTCATCCTTGGGTAATGGAAATTTCTAAATTAAGTTGATGTTTATTTCTTAAACTTTCGAATCAGGAGCCTTTAAGGTCTCAAATGTTTATATTGGTCTAAAATATTATTTGTACATTTTGAGCTGTTTAAAAAAGTATATTTATGTATTGCATATTACAGCTTTTTATAAAATAAAACTGCTATCAAATATAATTTGATAATTTTTTTTTAGAAGAAATTAGTATTATTCTGTTCAATAGAAAAATTTGTAGTGATGGGAAGATAAACAATTCCTTAATTTTTGGGGGATGTGTATTTTTTTTTTTTTTTTCATAACTTAAAAAAGTAATAAATAGTTAAATACCAGTAATAAATTTTAATAAATAAGAATTGGATTAACAAATTATACAATATTTTCTCGATGTCGATCTTAATTTAAAAAAAAAAAAACACCCACTTTCCGATTCCGATTAATTGACCCATCATTAAAATTTTTTTGGTATATTGTATTAAAAAATTTACACATTTCTTATAAATTTTCAAAACTTAATTGCCATTGATATACCCCTAAATATAAATGAATTAAGATTCAAATGTGCAAAGGATATATTTATATGTAAAGAAATAAACAATTGTACACATTAGTTTTGAAAATTTTAAAAATAAGTTCCACCCTAATGTAAGTACAGATACAAAAATGAAGAAAGAGAATAAAATTGAATACAAACATTGGAGCAAATCTCTCTGGATTTATATAAAAAATATTATTTGTACCTGATAATACCTACATACGAATGTATATATATTAGGCTTTCTCTCTTGGGATACCTGGATCCTGTTTTCCCGGGATTTTTTAGGTTTTTACACCTGTGGAAAATCTTGCATTTAATTATTGCATAACATAAGTTTATCTAATTCAGTGGTCGATTAACATGGGTAAATTACCCCAGCTAGGGTAATTCATGGAAAATAGAAATACAAGCCAAGACGATCATGTCATTGGGCACGCTAGAATTTTCAATTTGATGTATTGCACCGACTGGTGGGAAAGATAGGCATATTTTGGTAAAAAACGCAATTACTCATAGTCTATTACATCACTATTGCAAGAATTTTCAATTTAATGTATCGTACCAACTGTTGGGTAGGAGAAACAGATTTTGACAAGACACTCAAACACACATTTACTATGACGTCATTATTTCAAGCGTGGTGGAAGTCAAACATCAGTCGTACACGCGTTATGGGCATAACCTTGTAATTATATTAACCTTGGGGTAATTAAGAAAATGTTGGGGTAACTGGAGTATTATTTGCTAAACTAAATAAACTAAATTCCACTACAGGGGCTCTATGGCCACATTTTTTTCCAAAGAGATATAACATTTGAAATTTTTTTCCAAAAAATTTACGGCTTTGTGGAAAGCTGTAAATTTTTCAACTTTATCTTGAAAAATATCATATCTGAAAAAAATAAAATATCCAAAAAATTTAATATTTGATTTTTTGGCCAAAAAAACTTAGCATTTGAAATTGTTTTCAAAAAATTTAATTTTTCAAATTTTTTGTTCCAAAATATTTAATTTTTGGGAAAATAATTATGGATTTTTAAATTTTTTCCAAGAAAGTAATGTTTGAAATATATTTTTTTTTTGTAAATTGCTCTGGATTTTTTTTTTTTTTCATTAAAATTCCAAATAACAAGCCCCCCTTCACAAATAATAAATATTTATATATAAACCTGCAGACAACCCTGTAATAGTTTTGGGTAAATTAATTTTAATACAAGATCTTTTTGGTAACGTTAAAAAATATTAATCGAGCTCTGATCAATAGCATATGTTATCAATTGAGTTGTATAACATATAGTATGCATGAAAAATAAAAGGAACCGAAAAATAACATAGTAAGCCAATCCGTTTGAAGAATGTTTGGGAAAGGAAATCTTTGACGTCATGACGGTATTTTAATTGTAAACAAATAAATAAACACAAATCCCACTCCTGATCCAGTAATGATATTGATAGGCAAACTTCAATTCTACTTTTAATTTCTTCGAGGACTAAAGAAGAGTTATCACATCTATTGTGCGTGTACATGTCTACGTGTATATACAGGGAAGGGGGATCAAATTGTCGCCTACTTTAAACCTTGATAACTAGAAGACGACATTATCAAATAAAAACCGGTTACCAAATAGGAAAGCTATTCTTGTCAGCTGACGATACGTAGTTCAGTTAGCATCATGCCGTCATCATATGAGGAGATAAAGAGCTATAAGTGGAACAAGGAGCTTTCGAGGTCCGCCGTAGTCATGGCATTGGTTAATAATGGAGGTGAAATCTCCAATTCAACGATTGCTTCAACCTTAGGAGTGAATTTACGGACTGTTCAGCGTATCTGTAAGAAGCTAGAGGACACCTGGGATGTTGATGTCACCATAAAGAGGGCACACAAGGAGGAGGGCGCCGACAGGAAGGTCAGGGACACCAACTTTGTCGACAAGGTGAAGAAGATGTTTGAGGATGACCCTACCAGGTCCATGAAGGCCGGAGACAGGCCCTGGGTGTGGCAACAGGACTCAGCACCCTGCCATGTGTCAAAAATCTCTAAGTAGTGGTTAACCGAGAACTGTTATGACGTCGTAACCAAGGATTTGTGGCCTCCTAACTCTCCTGACCTTAATCCTTTGGACTATTTTGTCTGGGGCTATGTCGAGAGACATTGCCAACAGACACCCCATAGCACCAACGCCAGCCTGATGGACTCCATCAAGGAGGTATTCCGCAACATGGACAATGAGATGGTCAGAAGAGCCTGCGGCCGGTTCAGAGGCCGTATTGAGGCCGTTATTGATGCCAACGGTGATTATATCGAATGAATGGCTACTCTATACCTATATGCTTGTCATAGCTTTGATTTTCAATAAAAAAGTAAAAAAATGTATATTTTGTGTTGTTTTTTGTAGAAAAATATTTTGGCGACAAATTGATCCCCGCTTCCTTTATATATGTATGTAATGATGAAAATCTAGTGTATTTTTAGCTGCCCTATTTTCTTGGAATTGGTAGTCTGAATAATGTTCCTAGTGGTCGTTATTATTTAATTCCTAAGTAGTGAACATCCTTTCCCTTAATAGATTCAATTGCATTCATAACCTGATTGAACATTCGTGTGTGCCCATAAAAGACGTAGCGTAACCCTGAGGATTTGTTGTGGAGTTATAATTGTAAGTCCTTGTTGGACTCAGCGTAGAGGTCAGGATCAACTTCGTAGTAATGCTAGCAAATGTCCTTTTTTATATATCCTTTTCTCCTTCCTCTCTTCTCACAGCTGATTGTAGCTGATCTAATGAAACGTTATAAGTATTATTCTTTCTCTCCCCCAAACCATTATTTAAATTGTCAGGGATACCATTTTGATTTTTAGTTTCTTTGTTTTTAATATACCCATTCTACACTGGATTTTCATCATTATATATGATTAGACATGAACACCCTCGATATATGTGGTAACCCATCATTACACTTCAATCCCAAAAACAAACTTCTGTAGAACTCTCCGTCATTCTAGCTTACTTTTGTGTTGACGGGCCACATATTTGGAACTCAGGTTTCGGTCAAAAGTACATGTGCAAACATGGTATATTTTTATATGTACGTACCTCTAATGTACTTCATTAGACTTAATGATCATTCATTATTATCCATACTATGGAGGGGTTAAAAAGTTTTATTATTTAAAAGTACTCGGACTTGAGTAATGAGGATAATCTAATCACTCATTTCATGCTTACTTTTCACACTTCTATGTATTCTCCTGAGTAAACAATTAAACAAACCAATGTACGTTGAGTATTAATTAAGTCAGACACGCGTGTATCTAACAACATACCTTGGTAAATAACAATGTTCTACATTAAGGTTATGTTAACAATGCTAAACAAGAATAACGATTTACGTTATAAGTGTAAAGTCTAACCAGGAGTGTGCATACTCTTGAATAATCATGTAAATCCGGTGTGCTTTTTGGCAGGCCTGTTAATTTTTAATTGGTAAAAGAGAGAAGGAATTTTATTTTCCTTAGCAATTGTCATTATTATTTAATTCCTGAGTAGTGAAGATCCCTTCCTAAATAAAGGATTTGTTGTGGAGATATAATTGTAAGTCCTTGTTGGACTCCGAGTAGAATTGAGGATCAACATTGGAGTAATTCTTGCCAATGTCCTTGTTTATTTCCTTCTCTTCCCTTGTCACAGCGGATTGTTGCTGATCTAATTAAACGTCATGAGCATGATTCTTTCTCTTTTCCCAAAACATTCTTCAAATTGTCAGGGATACCATTTTGATTTTCATTTTTTTTAACACTCCCCTTGTACCCTGAATTTCTATCGCTATATATACCTATACATACAATTAGATATGTACACCCTAAATATATGTATTCACCCATCTTTCCACTGTCATCACAAACAAAACCTCAGAAGTACTCTCCGTCATTCAAGAGCAACCACAAGAGTTACTTTATATTTCAATGTTTTCTTTTCAATAATGGAAGAAAAGTAATGTGAAAATTGTCAAAATCCTCAGGAGTATAAATCAAAAAGAAGTATAACGTTGGCAACTTTGGTCCCAGCTAGTTAAAATGTTTCAATATTCAAAAACGGGTTAGAGAATTACAATGAACACTAATATTTTGCTGCGTACTCATTTTTTTTTTTTTAATGTATACCTACGAGGATTTTGACAATTTTCACAGTAATAATAATAACAGCTTTGGAAAATAAAAAATACACTCTGATTGTAATAAATCAATTATTATTTAGTATTTTTTTCTGCTTGTTTTTTTGAGGTCTGATTGGGATACAAAATTCAAACAATCTGGAGCAGCGAGCTCTTAAAAACAACGTGTACGCCATTTATGGTAATGATAAAAAAAAAAAAAATTAGGTCATACAGGGTAAGGACTCAAAGATTTTAAAAGCCGTTCTCACTTCTACAAGTTTTTATTTTGTGCAATTTTGATGGCAAACTTTTGAATTATAAGTTGGTAATTCAACAATTTTTTACACTTTTAATTTAATGTTTCCCTCCATTCTGAATGAGGGCTTCAGTACAGGGACGAACAAAAGCACAGCTGGACTTGATGAAGTCCAAGGACAAGTTGTTCCACTCCTCTTTGATCAGGGCATCGACATTCAGGTAAGATGTCTTGTTCGTCTTCCCCTCCAAGACGCACAAACAGCAAAGACCAGAAGTCTGCCTGCCGGAAAGTAGACATTTTCTCCTCGCCAAAATAGACGCGTGTGACGAGGCGCCATCTTGGATAATCCCATAGTTTTCCCTGGGGAACGTGCTTGTCAACCATTCCAAGATATGGTACCTGAGGGCTTTGTAGTAGACGCCCATGTTGATTTTCTCATTGGCCTTGAAGAAGTAGGGAGGCATCTTACTTCCGTCGGTCGGACGCCACGATGCCGGGGTCTATGACCTGAGCTAGATGTTTGGCCCTGCAGGCTCCTTTGATCTAAGCTCTTTATTCAACTAAACAGTGATCATTTCTCCTGTTAAGAACAGTGTCCACTGTGAAGATCTTCTTGTCAGAGTAAATCTTGTGCACGTAGGAGATTGTACAACCTAGGCCATTTTGTTTGTTACTTGGACATTGTTGATCACAAAAAAGCAAAATCAACATCGAATTGTAGCTTTTTGTCAGGTCTTTTGAACAATGCCAACTACAAAATTGTCAAACTTTTAGAATTGAGGCTAAACGGCCTCGAAGAGGATTCGAATTTTTGAGTCCTCACCCTGTATATGTATAAGATGCTGTTAAAATTTATCATTTCTTCTAAAATTATAAAGAGAAATACATAAACTTCAGATTTGTTTATCATTTAGAAACGAGGCTCCGATATTTTTCCGAGATTTCCTAATTTAAAAATGCGTTTCCCGGGATATGATAACCCCTAATAAATATACTTGTACGTATATATTTGAATGTTTCTCTTGAGAGAGGAAACTATATGTAAATAGAAATACATACTACATACATATATGTACATATGTAATATATAAGATGAATTATTCACGTCTACTATATAATACATACGTGGCCCATCTACACAAAAGCAAGCTGGAATGATTTTTTTTCACACAAATGAGTCTGGCCTCCATTTGTACACTATGAAGAATCATCGTCAATTTCTGTAATAAAATTATTCTGATCAGACCTCTGGGTGTGTCGCAAAATCTACTTAAAGTAGCCAATATTGATTGTTACAATAAAAAAAAATGAGTAATTGATTAATTAGGTGAATTAATTTCCAGGTAATTAATTCCTGGTCTTTTCATTTCTAGTAATTTTATTCCCAGTCCATTCCTTCCCTTAAAATTCATCCACAGACATTTCATTCCCTATTTAAGGGGGATATTTAGTGACGTCATTCAGTTTATAATTCTAAACTAATTAGAAAGTTTTTGTGCCGGGATGTAAATGGAGCGCTGGGCAGTTGGCGCTGGAGTTGAGGGATAACTAGTGATGGATGGCAAATGGATATGAATGATTTATGGTGTTTATGAAGGGTATCCTCTACAAGCCTCTTTGACCGCACGTATTACTTTCTCTTTCTATCTCATAAATGGAGACAGCGACACATGACAATTAAAATTCTATTCTTGCAACCTTTTAATAATAAGAAAATAACTTCTGCACGTCAAGCGTAGGGACGCGTAGTGAAGCGAAGAACTTATTGACTGAGGAAGAAGAGAAGGATCAAGACTTTTCCGAGTTATTCAGATAATTAACACTTGTAAAGGTCACGAAAGTAGATGGAATTTGCACACTACTACCTCCGTGCAAAGGATTTCTGAAATTAATTGTACTGTCATGATTCATGGTAGATGTAAGAAAAAGTCGTCATGTCATGCCTATCATAATTAGATATGATCTCCTTCGGCCTCATCCCTCAGTCAACGGATATACTCCGAGAGAACTCCCCCCTCTACCTCTCATCTGAATACTCCATAAGAGCCAAATTCACAACTTTATCCACGCATCCACACAATGAGACCTTCTGTCTATTTTCGTCACCCTTCAAAGTACTAATTATCTGAGTAACTCAAAAGTCCTTACACTTGACGTAGAAAAGTTATTTCCTAATTATTAAAAGGTTGAGAAAATTAAATTTTAATTATTATTTCACAATTCAAGTCTACGTTAACAACAAACAAGTTTGCTAGAGCCCCTCACTCCCTTCTCCAGGATCACTTAATCTCCCCTGCTTCAGGCTCAGCTCTGGATTGAATCCTACAAGAATCATCATCATTCATAGGATCATGCTGTGAGTCCCTCTACAACCCACACAAAAACTACTCATTAGTTTGGAAACATAAAACGTATGACGTCACTAAATATCCTCTTCGAAGTTATTATAAAATATCTGGGGGTAAATTTTACAGGGAAATAATCTACTGTGAATGAAATAAAAAGGAATTGATTCACTAGGAATGAAAAGATATGGAAAGGATTCACTAGGAATGAAATCACCAGTCATGGAAATTGATAAATGTTATTTGAAAGGAGTCATATAGGGAGGATATAAGTCTCTTAAATTAAATATATAGATCCTAAACTATAATAAAAATTCATTGACATATGAATTTATCCCTCAAATTTGAACAAAAGTTTTTTAATTAACACTATTATGTCTTTGAAATAGTTGGCCGTATATAAATAAAACAAAATTGGGATTTTCTTCTTTTTCTCGATTTTTCCTCAAGATTGTATTTATGTTGACAAATCGCATATATTGAGTAGTTAACTAACGTATATTTGTAACCTTGAATAGGCTCAAAATTAGTTACATGCTGCTTATTATGTACAAATAAGTGGAAGAACGTGTTTTGTTTCTGTTAGAAACGCATAAAAAAAATTCTAAAGCATAAATTTTAAATGATATGAAACTTTTTTTGAACGAAATTTGAAGCAAAATAATATATTCAGTGAAAATATATATTTGAAAAGTTTCACAGACTGTTTTCCCATTTTTTTTTTAATATAAATATATTTATAATTTACATACATATAACTATATACGGAAACTAAAAAGTATATCAGCTAATAGGTTATGATAAAGTTTATGTGAAAGTAAAAAAAAAAAAAAAAAGTTTTTGTAAAATTGATAAATAAATATAAAATGATATTTGGAGCTTCAAAATAATAATAATAATAGCAAAAGTATAAAGTGAAAGAAGTTATGATGCTGATGTGGCCATCAACTTTATTAATATAAAAATACTACTTCAAATCCTTAGAATATTAGGTTAAGCATATGAAGAATAATCATAAAACTCAATTGACCAAATAAGAAAAGAAATAAAACAAAAAACAAACATGGACCCATTATTTTTCTAAATAAATGGCTTAATGGTGGCAAATAGGGATGACGCATATTTTACTCTTCTTCGACTATCAGAAATAATAAAATAACAATTGGCAAAACGATTTATTTCTCGGGGAAAAAAGGTAATTTTCATGGTTTGTTAATATATCCAAGGTTAAAAACTGAGATTAAAGAAAGCTGTAGAGAGAACTACTAGTGTTACGTTTCGGTTTGAAATTCCTAAACCGGTCTGAGACCGTTACGATTTTAATTAAATCTATATAATTTGCCCTTTTAAAGGAGTTCGATCGAGATCCATCGTGAATAAAAATTTGATTTGGATACGTCTCATTTACAATTTAGTTTAGACAAATTCTATAAATGAATCGTTGATGACGTGATGTGTATTTTAACATTGTGAGCATCGACCTACAATAACGGTTGCATAAATCATATTTGTACAACTCATAAATGAAGGTATGGGGGAAAATGGGGATCCAAAATAATTTGTCTTCGATCTGACAACGATTAAATTTAGGTTAAAGGTTCCGGATCATGCTCTGGAGAGAAATATTGGTTCAAATTGTTATACAAAAATAATATAATATCAAACAAAAAATAATCGTTTTAGAACCGAGTTTTAGCACTAATATGTACATTTATATACAAGGCGTCCACAAGTGAATGTTTGGAGGGGCTGTAGCCCCCCCCCAACCCAAATTAAAATATTTTTGCTTTTTACTAGAATATTATTTGGTCTACCAGGCAAAATATGCAACAATGCAATAATTTAATTTTTAAAGTTTTTCCAAAAAAAAAAAATTTTTTTGTGAATAATTGTAAATTTTTGAATAAAATTATATGACTTTTTTATTTTTTTGGGATAATATTTAGACTTTTGAAATTTGTTCTAAATTTTGTAGAAAAATTTTTTAAATTGGTTTTGCAAAAACATTTAATTTTCTACAAAAAGCTATGGATTTTTGAAAAAAAATTTTTTAAATTTTTTAAATGTTTTTTCAAAGAATTTTAATATTCCACAAATCTGTTTTATTATGAATTTTTTTCCAAAAAATGAAATATTTGAAATTTTTTCAAAAATTTAATTTTGGAAATTTCTTGTCTAAAAATTTAATATGTTTTGAATAGCTATGAATTAAAAAAAAAAAAGTCAAAAAAACAATCCCACTTCCCCTACACCCAAAAAAATAAAATATATATAATTTGTGGACACCCCTGACATATCGACATATGTCGAGTCCTTAAATGTTTTTTCTCTCTCGAAATCCCGAAATTTTGGAGGGACATATTCCAAAAATATTCTTTTAGTAAAATAAAAATGAAGAAATATATAATTGGATCAATGTTTAGAGGTTGTGCTCAATCTCTAAAGTTTTCAATTTCAAGACCGAACCAAAGAGCGAGTCTTAACACTAGTAGATATACATTTATGTTTTTCCAAAAATGTAGGGAAAAAATAAGGGAAACTCACTCTTTGCCAGATTCCCATCTCATCTACGTATGTAGGTATATCAAATTAAATGACTTTGCCTATAAACTACGAACTTCCTCCTTCTACATATGCTTTAAAGCCATAAAAGATATAAATAATACGAACTTTGATATAGAAAAAATCTCCCTCTAATTTCGTTTTATCACCCATTGTTATAATATATGTTTGCTACTCAATGATAAAAATGAGTTGCTTTATTTCATTATAACAAAGGTGTAACTACAACATTCTACATCAAGTCAACAACAACAACTCAAAAAGGGAATTTTAAACACCATCTTTAAGCATTTGATTAACTTTAGTCGTATATCTATTGAGGCAAATTATTCAGGAGAACAAAAAAATTAATTTCTATTGAATAATTATAGTTTTTTCAACTTTTTTCCCAAAAATGTAATATTTAAAGTTTTATTTTTGAAATTTTTTCATATTCCTTGCTAATTAGAGGTTTCGAGATACAATAAAGGTAATTGGCGTGTTAAATTTACAAATCATTAGAATATTAAACCTACTATGATATAATATTATAGTACGCGTGTCAAATTGCTAATAATTTAACTAATAAAAAACGCATAACCAGGGTATTTATTTCAGGGACAGATACAGCCTTTAATCAATGAATAAAAAGTTGTTTAGAATATTAAGTTACGTACCTAGGGCGATGTTTCATTCTGATCAGACAAAATTCCTAGGCTTTGGGGTCAAGTTTGTTTTTTCGCTAATAAGTTGATTTTTCTTCATAAAAAAAAATCAATTCCCATTGTCACAAAGTTTTTTTTAAAGGTATGGGTTGTAGATTCGAAAATACACAAAGAAAAATCCACAAACCCTATAGTTCTTGTGCAAGGGGAGAAAGAGAGAAGTTATATTGAATACGAATTAAAAAAAGGAAATTAGGAAGAGGATTAGCGAGTTAGTCTTATTATGGTTGAATGAGGAACATATTTCTAATTATAATTATTTGAGATTTCAACCAAATAATATAAATATTAAATACGTCATTTCATTTAAAAAAACACAAAAAACTATTTACAATAATATAATAGGCCTTTCAAATAAGTAAAATAAAAAATACATGTCATATGAGCGTCAAGCACGAGGCACAATAAAATTTGTGTTTTTTAAAATAGAAAACATTAATTAAACTCACTAAAATTAATGAGTATAAATAAATTCTTTCATTTATTTTTTCATCATTTAAGAATAAATGTGAATTAAAATTGTGAATTTATTTACATATAAATTATTTATTTAATTTATATAATTAAAAGAAAGCAGTTTTGAGTCTATCTGCTCTAAGTGTTAGTACATACTTACAGTTGTGTAAAGTATTACTCAGCACGGGCGTGGTGGTACTTTTTGTAGGTGTAATTTGAACAGGCTTTTATAATTTTCAAATCTATTATTCAATTTTTGAGAAAAGAACATCTAGGCATAAAATAATAACTAGTGCATGTGCTCATGAAAGATGTAGAGTGACAAATAATGTTTGTTGGGAGTCATAAACGTAGATGAAAATAATATGATAATAGAAGAGGCGAGTACAATTTATAAGTTTGCCCAGACGTCAAACATTCTCTTTCTATCTCGAAATTGGAGACCGCGACAGCAGAAAGCTGAAGTTCAATTATCGCAACGTTTAAATACTGAGGAAGTAGCTTTTTAAAGCAAAGAATATATTATTGCCATTGTATTAGGAGGAAAGGAACCTCAATTGCTTTGATATATTCGCACAATGAGCACTTTGTAGGGTCATGAAAGTAGATGGAAGGTCTCATTATCAGTGGAGAAGGTTGTGAGTTCCTCTATTATGCAGTATACAGAGGGGAGATGCAAAAGAGAACTCAGAGTCGATCCATAGACTGGGGAAAACAGGCCGGAGAAGATCACATCTTTACAGTACTGTACATAATTAGATGTGATCTTCTCCAGCCACATCGACTCCAATCCCCTTCACTCCTACTCCAAACATATATAGTTTCCGCGTTGTTTCTTTAAGATATGTTATTTCTGTATTGTTAAAAGGTTTCAATAATTTTAGTCCAACTTTCCGCTGTACCTGCCTCCAATTTTGAGATAGGCGGAAAAAGTATGACGCACAGGCAAACTTCTATGGGATACCCTCCATAAACATTATAAATCATTCATATCCGTCTGCCATTCATCGCTAGTTATCCCTCAACTCCAGTGCCGACTGCCCAGCCCTTCCTCTCCATCCCTATATAAAACTAATAATTAGTTTGGAAACATAAACTATTTGACGTCACTATATATTCCTCTTCAAGGTAAAGTGTACAGGAAGAGGCTTCTTATAGTGGGTATCTGAATAGATGTTTTTTAATATTCTAAAGCTGTTATCATTATTATTCTATTCTAAAAGAGAGAATATATACGTATTAAGTCATCACTTGTGTGTGAAAGACGAAAAGTAACAATGAGGATTTTTTTGTGGAGTTAGTTAGTTATAACTTATTGCTGTATACCGTAGAAATAGTAGGGAGCGGGGATCAAATTGTCGCCAAATATTTTTCTACAAAAAACAACACAAAATATACATTTTTTAACTTTTATTAAAAATTAAAAATATGACGAGCATATAGGTATAGAGTAGCCATTCATTCGATATAATTACCTTTGGCATCAATAACGGCCTCAATACGGCCTCTGAACCGGCTGCAGGCTCTTCTGACCATCTCATTGTCCATGTTGCCGAATACCTCCTTGAAGGAGGCCATAAGGCTGGCCTTGGTGCTATAGGGATGTCTCTCGATATAGCCCCAGACAAAATAGTCCAAAGGATTAAGGTCAGGAGAGTTAGAGGCCACAAATCCTGGTTACGACGTCATAACAGTTCTCGGTTAACCACTACTTAGAGATTTTGGACACATGGCTGAGTCCTGTTGCCACACCCAAGGCCTGTCTCCGGCCTTCATGGACCTGGTAGGGTCATCTTCAACCATCTTCTTCACCTTGTCGACAAATTCGGTGTCCCTGACCTTCCTGTCGGCGCCCTCCTCCTTGAGTGCCCTCTTTATGGTGGCATCAACATCCCAGGTGTCCTCTAGCTTCTTACAGATACGCTGAACAGTCCGTAAATTCACTCCTAAGGTTGAAGCAATCGTTGAATTGGAGATTTCATCTCCATTATTAACCAATGCCATAACTACGGCGGACCTCGAAAGCTCCTTGTTCCTCTTATAGCTCTTTATCACCTCATATGATGACGGCATGATGGTAACTGAACGTCGTATTGTCAGCTGACGAGAATAACTTTCCTATTTGGTATTCGGTTTTTTATTTGATAATGTGTCTTCAAGTTATCAAGGGTTAAAGTAGGCGACAATTTGATTCCCGCTCCCTGTATATGTGAAAAGAATATAGATATATAAAGAAAATTACATTGGTAAAGAACAGGGCTACATATTTGAGTATTTGTGCAACTTTATCAGATCCTGATAACTAATTATGCATGGAAATTGTAATCATCAATTCTCTTCATTTATGAGCACAAACTTCTTCAATTTTTCATTTTCTTCTTGCATTGTGTGATATCTTACATACAAGAATGCAGACATCTGTTTATAAGATGGTCTGCACTCTGTAATTATTACATACAAACATTAAATATTTCATTTATATTGTTCCTTTTACTCAGGGTGGCAAAAAATGGGCCATGACCTGTGCAAGCTTAGACTAGAAGTTTTATCTTCTCACGTCAAAGTTTTAGACTCATTGGCTTTGGCTCTTTCAGGGCTTATGTGTATGTTTCATACTTTGGTCTTCCTTGCATTGCCTGCATCATACTTCGTAGAATAAACCACGTATTACCCATTTAATAAAGCTTTTAGGCACTCCACCCATCTTTCCGTTTTGATTCTTAGTGCCTATTTTTTTCATTTCATAGCACCTTACAACTAATTCAATAAAACATCTTCCAAACATTGTTTTAAATTGTCAGGACTAACACAATAGTTATCTCGGTTTATTTTTAGCAGACTGAGAGATCCTATTATTTTCAATTATAGTTATAACTAATTTGGCTAAGAGTAGAATTGAGGATTGACTTGGAAGTAATTTTAACCAATATGTCCTTGGTATATAAGGAGTGGAATTACTGTATGTCTTCATGGCTTTTATGACTGCTTGCAGCTAACATTATAAAACGCCAAAGGAGCTAAGCTGTCCTGCTCCGAAACATTTTTCAAATTGTCAAGTTTCATTTTGGGTTTGTTATATTTTTACATACTGGCAGGACATATTTTATACAACTCTACTCATATCCCCAAAATCAATTACTTAAATGCGTCTTAATCCCAATCTACCAACATTATAAAAAGTATAACAATGTAACGCAATCACAATGTTCTTTTAGAAAGGTGTAAGAACAATTGAGTCAAAAAAATCTATCAACGGATAAGCCAAATATATGAGACAATGAGATTTTCTAATTGGATTTGACAATTTTTGAAAAATAATGATTAAAACTATAGAATTTCAGGAAATAGGTCATTGAGAATTTCTTATACATTTTTTTGTTTGAAAGGAAATAGTGGTATAGAAAAAAGGAATTAAAGTAATGAGTTAATCAATTTGATCCCTTTTTCGATTAATGGGGAGCAAATTGCTTATTTTTAACTAGTATTTTACTTTTCAGGTAATTGTTTTCTAGACCTACTTACTGTCTTAATGGTCTCAGAGTTCTTTGACTTTAGGTATACATTTTATGCACTCTTTATTTATTAAAAATAGAAGACGTAACAAACTTACTTTTAATTTGAACAATAATTTGTTATATGTACAAAAAAAAACACACACACACTTTAATATCGTATGATTAATGAACACTGCTTTACAGTAAATACGCACCATATATATTTTTGGACTAAAAACTGTATATTTTATAGTATAAATATTACATATTTTTCCACTATTAATAAATTATACACTCCCTAGGTAAACAGATGTAGTTTTATTAATAAACTCAAAGCATTATTATTCAGTGTCCATTGAGATTATGAAACGCAAAAATACGAATATAATAATTATTATTTGTTTTGTTCTTATTTTTTTAAGACATGCAACAAATTTATGGTTTAGAAACATTTGTTCCTCTAATTATTTTTTGATGGTGTGCACCATTTGTTCATATAAGTATTGGGGGGGGGGGCTTATTCATCTAAATGAGCAAATTAAATTTTAGCCCAACTTTTCGTATGCTAAAGTATCTTTTAAGAACTCTGGACAAAATTAGGCCAAACCCCCATGTTTCTACCCTTAAAATTCAAACTTCTGAAGTTAAGCAACATAACTTTAAAATTGAAACTTTTGAATCCCTTCACAAATAGAGAATGTCTTTAAAAAAAAGTCATTTTTAAATGGCTTTAGAGGTCAAAGAATGCCCTTTGATAACTGAATCTTTACATACATAATGTTCTCATTAAAAAACAACAGAAGATCGAATTTGCAGGTGTCCCTAAAATTGAACATCCTGTTATACACGCTAAAATAAGAAATTAGTAGAAGTTACATTTTTGGAACCTTTGACCTTATATATGACCTTACAACGGTACTTTATAAACTTAAAATGTTATATAACTATTACTTTAAGCATAAAAAGGTTTTAATGATCACGACATTTGCGAGTTTATTCTTATTACTTTGTAAATAGATTAAAAAAGCAAGCATTCATAGGTGCAAAAGTAATTTATGTAGAGTAATAGCCGCTTTTTTCTGTAATGAAGTAATGTCATATTTACCAATGTTAAGAGACGGTAGAAGGGCTTTTTTTGGTTAGGTGTAAAGAAGTGATCGGGAGTCAGATGTGGCTCTTTTGATGACTCCGTATGACTTGCCCGGAAGAAAATAAAAGAAATTTAGCGACTACTTATTGTGCTTTAAAGTGTTGCTATTACACAAAATACACACATTTACTTGCATTTAGTGTTAAAGATATTGTAAGCCCATACTGAAATTATATTTTAAAATATATGGAGGTCATGGCTCCCTCCACTAAAAGGTTCCCGACCCCTGATGTAAAGTAATCATTGTTGTCCCAATTTGAACTGATATTTCGATACGAAAAGTAATTTCCTACCTTAGTAAAAACTTCATTTGTTTTCAGATCGTGGAAAGTTTTCTTTGGTCTCAATATCTGACCCAAATTTCTCCCCTATCCTCATGTATGAGTAGTACAAATATGATTTATGCAAGTCATTTCACTTCAAATGACGTTAATGTAGGTTGATGTTCACAACTTTGAAACACAACTGATATCATCAACAATTCATTTATAGATTGAGTCTAGACCAAATTTTAAATGGGAACAATTCAGATTGAACTTTTCTTTGGATCAATCCAGGCCTAATTTTTCTTTTTTAACTATCTCTACCGAATTTTTTGGAGGTCCGAAACAGTTCGTTCAACTGAAAATCATATCGGTTTCAGACCGGTCAATGATTTTTAGACCAGAAGACCAAATTAAGACATACTTTCAAGTGTTGAGACTTGGTCCTAGAAGCCCATCTGCACAAATATTTTAATTACGAACAAAATTGAAACCGTCGAACCGAAAGTGAAATCGTCAGTAGACATTTCCTAATTTTTATTTTTACAAAGTTAATGATGCAGATCCCGATCAAGAGCGATTTTTTTAATTTTACACTAACGGAACAGACCAAAGCTGTACCGAATTATTCAAAAGTATAATGGATTCAGACCGGACTATGGTTTACGGACCGAACTCCAACACAACTACCTACATACATAACATCTTTTTATTTTAATAAATAATCCAATCTGACATAATTCCATGAATGTAGAAAAAAGTTACTTTTAAATAAATTTCTTAGGAGTTAAAAAGTTTTTTCAGAACTATAAATTAATCGGATAAATTTGTCTTCTTATATAATAGGAGATAGAAAAAAATTAGCAATATAAATAAACTTATTTTTTATTCTTCTATTATTTTACATAATTCTTCAAGGTTAATAAGTACTGGGTGTTCCATTAAAATCTGAGGACTTTGAATTTTAACCGTCAACAAAATATAATTTATGAGCTAGCAATTGAATTTTAACAAAATTAATACTATGAATAGTGTGTCTGATCTCTCTTAATAATTAATGTATCCACCCTTAGCAGCAATGATGGATTCAAGGTAGCGGTGGAAGGCCGTGGAGCCACAGCGAGGGTGGTCTTCTGTCATGGCGTCCTAGTGCTGGCTGATAGTGGCTTTGAGGGACTCGGTATTTGGATGATATACACTACAAGCCTTCTTCTCGACATGGAACCAAAAGGTGTAGTCGAGGGGGTTGGGATTAGGGCAGTAGGGGCCAAAAGAGTTTGGTCTATAAGGTAATGTTGGTGGCCAGCCATGTCTGTACCTTTTTTGAGGGGTTTTCAGGCTCACCATCCTGCTAAAAAACTTTATTTCCACCAGGATAATTTGCCTGCACTGACGGCAAAAGATTTTCCTCCTAGATAGTCACATATTCTGAGCCTGTGACCGACTAAGAATCACACCTGAGGGGCTGCCTTGCCATTAGAGGTCACAAAGCCCAAAGTCATGGCGGAATCAGGACACTTTATGGTACTAAGTGTCTTCTTCATTTATTCATCCATGTCTCCAGTGCTTAGTTATATATGATTCTACCTGTTTCTCACTTCAAGAGTCAAGGAATGAGGGAATGTAAATTCGTCGATCACGTTCAAGTTCCATTATATCGACTTGTACATAAGTTTGTTTTGTTTTGTAACTAATTGTTTATGCTTTAATATTTGAATTAGTAAGTGTTCAGAGTTCAATGGACCACCCTATAAATGTTTTACTTATATTGGTACTATGTAGTTGAAAAGTTTTATGAATAAAACTTTCTCAATATTTGTTCACTTTTTCATTAAAATTTGCCATTATTCCGAACAAAGTGGAATTGTACCTTTTGAAAATAATCTAAATTAATTATTGTGAGGACTATTTCGCCTAAAAATAATTTCCTTTCAAGGAATAGAAGGTTTTTGTAGGAGAAAAGTTAATTGTTTATGAATAGAAATTACTGTTGCTAGACAATCATAGAAACATTTAAACGAACTAGCTTGTACCAAAGCTATCACTTAGTAGCTAGACAAAAACTACGTGATAAATATTTATCAAAATATAATTAGGACCGATCTAGACTGAACTATTTTTAACGACCAAATTAGTTTGGTCAAACAGAATTCCTTACAGTTTGAGACTGGCTTGGAATTTTCATACCAAAAAACAACACTAATACAAACATGTGTTGAGACTCGGGGTTTTTTTTTTTTTTTTTTGGTTCCGTTATAAGTGGTTATTGTTTGTCCACTAGAGGAGTTGAGGTTACAAAGAATGGAAGTATATAAAATATTGTTGGAATTATCTTAGAGTTAAAATTTTTAAGTTACCTTTATAATTTGATCTACAAGGTTTTGTTTTCAAAAGAAGGAAATGTTTTAAGGAGAAAAGGAAATTGTATGCAAATATAAGGATATATTTATATTTATTTATTGTTTTTGGAATTAAAAAAAAAAAAAAAAAAAAAAAAAAAAAAAAAATCTATTGCTTTTCAAAAAAAATTTCAAATAATTAATTTTTTGGAATAAAATTTTTAAAAATTACCAATATATTCAGAAAAATAATTTTTTGGAAAAGATTTAAAACTTTTAATTTAAATATTAAATTTAAAAAAAAAATTAAAAAAAATCATATTAATACAAAAACATTTTGTTTTTTAGGAAACAAATTTCAAATATTAAATTTTTTTAAAGAAATAATCAAAAAAAAACCACAAGGACAAAAATTTTTTGAGAAATTACATTTTTTAGAAAAAAGTAAAGATAAAATGTGAAATATTATGTCATTTTTTTTCACAGATCTATAGTTTTCAATAAGAAGTTTAGCTTTAGTTAGATAGTGAGGTTTTTTATAATAATAAATGTATTATCCGATCCTATTATGAATATATTCTTAGAATAATTTATAGCGTGTTGCTACAATTTGCCTCTTTTCTTGTAGGTATGTATATGTATTCCAGGACTTCTTCGAGGGATTTGCTGGAATATCCAAAATATATGGAATTTTTTATATGAATTCTATTAAACAACAAGTCCAAAATATAGAAATTTGTTTTTCACCTGTTTTTTTTTTTACACATGTGGGTCAAACGAAGGTGTTTATTCCAAGTCTCCAACCACTTATGGAAGTCGGAATATCTGACTTCCATCTCCAATTTGATTTGGTGGTTGTATGTGAATTTTAGGAGAATCGTATCTGGAGAAATTGCACGTTTTTCCCAGTTAGTTGCTCTCTTAACATTAATCTATTTCAGCTTCAATATTAATTGATCCCTCTTCTATTTAAATTGACTCTTCGACTTCAAGTTCGTATTCCCGAGAATATTCCTTAAGAAGGACATATAATTACTCTGTTTTTTCTCTGGTCTCACGTTACCAAGGACTATTCTTTTTTGTATTAAAATCTTTGGAGTTTGAATCTGACTACCGACTGCGCCGTGTGTTATCCAATCCTATCACGGATATATTATTAGAATATTTTGTAATGTTTTGATGCAATAACTCCCAATCCAACCTTCAATAACACACTGCGTAATTCATGAACACATCAATTACTCATTACTTTTTACTGACATGTTCACTTCTCACGAATTAAGAAATAATGATTACAGCTTGGATAAATAAGAAAAGTATGTTCAGATTGCAAACTAGAAAAAGTCACTCCCACTTTCCAAGACATATTTTATACACCTCAGAATACGTTCTTCATCTACTAATAATTGTTGTTCTACTAAGATTCATTACTTCAAATGTTTATTTTTTATTAAAATAATTTTTTATGTATATTTAAGAACTCATATAAAAAGTTAATATTCGAAAATACTGATTAAAATAATATTTTTTCAATATTTTAATACTTAAGTAAACTCTTTCAAATTATAATCATCTACAAAAACTTAAATAATATTATTAGGAAATAATAAATATAGAATAATCTTTAAACTGCATCTATACCCAATACCATGGCATTTAAAGATGACATATAAACCTACAATTTTATCTGACGCAGTATTAATATGTAAAAAATATATGGATCTACTATAAGAACCATACTATAATCGACAGATAATTGTCATAGAAGAGAATAAATTTACAGCCGAGTTCCATGTTTCAACAGGATGTATTTTTTTCTGTACGCCTTGCAAGGATTGTGGGAGGAAATGCAATTCAGGCCTACATGCTTTTGTGGAGTGTCAAACGATATTCGAGGTGCTGTGTTTATTAAGGCATAATTCTAAGTTGTTGGGATTCGAGATATTGGCTTCAATCCATATAAAGCCCATATTTTGCTCGGGATTCCTATACAAAGAAATTCCAGCCGGGAAGTTCGTGTGGTAAATTATGCATTAATAAGTTCTAAAGCTCTTATAGCAAGTCGACTTACATTCGGCAATGATCTACGACGATTAGGGGACATTAGGAAGATAATTATTGCATCTGCAGAAAGGTATGCTGCTTTTCCTTGCGTATTCCTAGGAGAAATTCCTTGGATTTGGTTCGATATTTTCCTTCTTGGTCGGTTAGATATAATCATAAACTAAAGACCGTAATAGATACATTCCGGAAAGGTAAAAATGAGATGACCTTTGATATTATTATTATGAACATTCTTTGTTTTGTTTTTTAAAGATGTATATGTTACTAGGTTGTGTATTTTTGATTTTAGAAAGTAATTTTAATGAATAATGTTTGCATATTTTCTATGAAAATTAATTTTTGGTGATTTATGTTGCAAACGAATACAAATGGAATGGTGGGCTTTAATTGAGGGGGGGGAATTTTAAACTAGAATGTTTGTTAATGATTTTTATTTTCGTATTCCCACTTATTTTTATTTTTTTTCATGATGTTATATATGTTTGTTATATATTTTTATGAAATAAAGGCCATAAAAAAATCCTCTATTTATAAAAAACTAAGTTGTACTCCTTGCTATTTATAATAACATCAACTCTTGCTTCTTTCAATATAAGAAGAAGTTCTATTTAGGAAATTAGGACATTTCATTATGTGACCATGACATACAAATTGACTATTCAGTGAGTTGATACAAGTTCATTTAGTCGAGTAAAACATATTTTATTTTGTAAAAATCGTGCTGAAAGCCATCTAGCGTTTGAAAGTTAATCCTGATTCATTTAAGTATTAACACACTATTTAAAAAACAGAAAACACTGAGTAAAATAAACGAAATTTCGCTGGTGTTTAGTTCAACTTATACCAAAAAGCAAAAAAAGGAAGGAAGTACTTTACATAAAATTTATTAAAAAAATGAATGCATCTTTAAAATGAGTTTTCACAATGAGTTTAAGTACAAATCAAATAATATTTAATTTCTTACTAAGTTCCCCCTCTTTCCTTTATGTCTTTCTTCCATAACTATTTATATTATCTAATATTCGATTCTTGAAAATTGCATTGTTGAACTGGAGTTGAAACTTGTTAAGCTGTGGATACATTTCTACTACTAAATAAATAATAATTACCCAAAAGTTGAGAAGAGTCAGAGGCGGCCACAAGAGGTGGGCTGGAGGGGCTGTAGCCCCCAAATTCAGGATTTTTTGCTTGTATTCCAGAATTTAATATTTCAAATATTTTTCGAAAAAGTTTAATTTTTCAAAAAATTTCATTTTCGTTCAAGAGCTTGTGATTTTCGATACTTTTCTCCAAAAAGTTTAATATTTTGACCGACTATAGATTTTTGCATTTTTTAATCAAAAAACTTCATACCTGAAATTAAATTTTTGAAATTTTTTTGTGAACAGCAGTTGATTTTTGAAAATAATTCCAAAAATTTTTTTTTGAGAATAACTGTAGATTTTTAAAAAAAATTTATTTTTTTGAGAATGACTATAGATTTTTGAGATTACTTTACAAAAAAATTATTTTTATATGAATAACTATAGATTTTTGAGATTTTTTTTACAAACAATTTTGTTTTTTGTGAATTGTTGTGTTTTGAAACTTTTTTAGCAACGATTTAATATGTGACATTTAATTTTGGATTTTTTAAAAGTATATACAATCCTGTACACGTTCCTAAGATTGAATATTGGTGCATTACGACATAATTTCAACACTTCTTTTATCTTTTTTTGTAAAGAAGGTTGAGAGATATATGACATATATCCTTGTTATCCATTTATGCGATAAAAAAACATCAAAGGTTTTTTTTTAAAGTTATATTTCCTCCCTTAAAAAAACCTTCATATATTAGAAAAGTCAATTTCATTTCTAAGCTATTGAAACGTTTCATTGTACGTTTGAATGAATGTATTATTAAACATTTTGAGAGCAAAGAAATTGATAAGATGATGAAACTCTTTCTTAACTTTATCTTGTCAATATTGTTCCTTCTATTTCGTTTTATTTTTATTTTTTTGCTTGATAAAATAAATTGTGGGATGGAAAAAAGAAAGTAAGTAGGGGTATGTACACATATATGTATATAGTTACGTGTATTAAACCCTTTCACTTCTAAAGTCACACACGTCAAAATCAGGTAGGACTATAAATTGAATATCAATTTAATTCATTATTTTTTTTCCCAGTTAGAGGAAATATATTCTGTAAAAACTTTATTTAATATGAAGTTGGATTCAAAATTCTTTAATTTTCACTTTTGGTGTATACATTGTTACCTATGCACGACTATAGGCGTCATTTTTCAGGGGTGTCCGTAGGGGGAGGGCTGAAGGGGCCTTCCCCAAATTATAGAATTTTTGCTTTTTACTAGAAAACTTAATGTTAGAATTTGTTTTTGAAAAGGTTTAAAATTTAATTTTTGGTATATTCTTCTAAATAAAAAATAATTTTTATGAATAACTGAAATTTTTTTGAAAAAAAATATTTTTTTTTGTGAATAACTGTTAAATTTTGATTTAAAAAAAAAAAATTTAATATTTGTAATTTTTTTTTCTATAATTTCTTTGTGTGAATAGCTGTAAATTTTTGAAATGTTTTAGCAAAGAAATTTATGTTTGAAATTATTTTTTTGAAAGTTTTTTTCAAAAAAAAAAAAATTATGAGTTTTTTTCAATTTTTTTTTCAAAAAAATAGTATTTAAAATTTACTTTTTGAAATTTTTTTTCAAAAAATCTTATTTTTTTGTAACTAGCTGTCGATTTTTGAAATTTTTTTCCAAAAAATTTAAATTCATAAGCCAAGACCTTCCAAAATATAATCCAATGGACTCCGCTGTTTTTATAAAGAAAAACTGAGCTCAAGGAAAAGGCAGGAGCAAGATATATGGGAGTATCAAATTCAGACCCTTGTTACTATCAGCTGCTTGTTTCATGATTTGTGAGGGAAAAATGAATTACTCCCATAAAGACAAGAACCTTTTTTATATAAAATAGCATTTGTGCCGGAAAAATATTACAATTATTTGTCAAATATGGATATATATTGTTTTTAGATAAAATACTTTGTAAAGAAGAAATATGAAGTAAAAAAATAAAGAAATCTTCCCTTCTTTTGCTTTCAACTGTGTAGGAGTCTGATAGAAAAAATTGGATTGAAGAATTCCCATGAGTTTTTTTTTTTTTTATCGATACAAATTGTAAGATGGTGCCAATATTTTTTTCAGTATGTTTCTTTTTAAATTAATTTCCCATTGCTTTCCAAGAAACACGGATACAATTCATGAATTCCCCCTCCCCTACAAAAAAAAAAATCACAATCGAATTAAGTAGCTCCGATTCTTTTTCAAAATAGTCATTCCGGGAATTATTTATTATTTACTACATAAACCATTGATTTGAATCCTATTAATTTATTCAAATTTTTTAATGTTTTGATAAATTCAGAGTTAAAGTGTTAACGTATTCTTAAAGATTTAACTGCATCACTGTCCAACAAATTAATAAACTTTGTGAGTTATAGCTATATTATTTCGTTATTTATATTCTGTTTTCGAATTCTTGTCCCCGATCTGTTTGAAAATGTTCATCTTCCAAGTATCTCTGGTTGATCCGAAGAATATTTGAATATATCTGAGGTAAACTATAGTTTTTTACATATAAAGTGGGCAAATTTTATCATACTACTTTGAATCGCAATAGTCATAATCTCAAATGCAAGATAAATTATTTTACATAAATAACTATGCGTTGTGATGTTTGTTATGACGAAGTTTTTAAATTCGACGCGCCATCTAGTGCACATATACACTAAACAAACAAATACTCTGGAAAATTGTGACGATTGTGAGAGATAAAAAGTTTTTATATTTGCCCCAAAATATTTCAATTACTCCATCTATATTCAACCAGGTAATGTAATTTTGGTATCAGTGAATTTTTCAGTTAAAATTAAATTATATATAAAAAATATTATGATTATTTGTTAACATACCTAGAATATATAAATGAAATTTTACATTTTAATACTAAGCATTTAAATATATTTGATTGTTTACATAAATATCAAAAAATTGAGGGGTTTTTCATATACAACAGATATATGCAAAATCTAGGTATATTATATGTAGTCATTTGTTCATCTGAAAAAAAAAACAGTTTCCTTTATTTGGAATTAATTGTATTTAAATCCATATATATATATATGGATTTATACAATTTTAAAACTATTTATACCAGAGATGGGTGGTCATGCTTTATTCAGAGGGATAAGTTAACACCACGATGACTTATTAACTAATGAACAAAGAAAAAAAAGAGGACACACAACAACCGCTTTTCCTTTTTGAATTTCCTGTACAGCGTTACACAAAAACTACTAACTATCTATGTAGTTTAGATACATAAATTGTATAACCTCACGAAATATCCATCTTCAAAATGGGAAGATAAATTTGGCAGGGAATATAATTATTATGCATGTATTTACCTAGCACCATGTAAACTGTACAGTGTGCGCCTGAGAATCGTGCAGTAATTGATTCCCTTGTTCAATTTCGCACAGTTTTTCGAAAATGAAAGAGCCAGAGAATTAAAATTTTGACTGTTTTTTTTGTGATGTAATTAGCTATATAATCTCTCAAAATGACCTCCCTTGGCCGCCTGCATGGCCTCAATCCTGGGGCGGGTGACAAAGTATGTTCTCCTCACAAAGTTATCGTTCATATTCTCCCACTCCTTGTCCATCTCAACCTTTCAGGGACTCCACATTGGGTTGAGAGGTCGCACAAGCCTTCCTCTAAATGGCACACTACACCCCCGAGTCCGAGGTCCAGGCTAGACGCCTGTCAAAAGTCCATTGACCAGAATCCCTTCAGGGGTGTCTGCAGGATTATAATTTGTAGGGGGGCTTGGTTTTTTGATTTTTTAAAAAGAAAAATTAAAAATTTTTGAAAATGAAATTCAAATATTAAACTGTTTGGAAAAAAATTTTGAAAATGATTTTTCAAATATTCAATTTTTTGGTAAAAATTCCAAAAATGCATAACTATTTACAGAAAATTCTTTTTGTTTTTGAAATAAAATTTCAAATATAAAATTTCTTTTTTAAATTTCAAAAATTGGCCATCTTTCTCATGCTCTTTATCGGGCTCCGGTCCATATTTTCCTTCAACGATACCAAAAAGACTGGAGACCAAATTTTGTTTAGACCATCGCTACCAAGACTACTTGCGAGGCTTAGGTCATCCTTTTTAAGCTTTTTCAGCTTGGAGGCGAGACTCTCCAAGCAGCCGACGATTTGACAATTTCTGCCACCTTGACATGGGCGTCCAACAAGTCAGATATACTTTTTCTTTAAACCTCCATCATCGCACTTATTTTTATTTTACATTGTTCTAATTGGATTATAGAATTAGCTGATGTAACTTAAAATAGTTTAAAATAAGGGTACGAGCTTTAAACAAGTTTATAACCTACTGTATGACTCGTTGCCGAACACTGTATGTTAAATAGATATTTCTTTTATAAAACATCTTGATGCTGTTATTTTAATATTTTGTGATAAAATATTTTTCATAAAAAATGGGAAAAATATTATAACTGATTGATTATAAAAAAAAGGATTGGATTTGACAAGATGTTGACAAAATACTTAGATATATAATTTCATATATAAAATTGATATTTTTTCAAATTCAATAATACTTAGAATTACGAGCATGCTCGTAACTCCAGGATCATTGTACTGTTTTTGAAAGTGGTGTGTAATATGAAAAAAAAAAAAAAAAATTGTTACTAAATGCCAATTGTAAATTCTCCAAAGATAGGGACCCCCTCCCCTTGACACCGAAACTGATTGACAGTTTGGTTTTAAAGATACATTTTTGATTGCATATCGTAACGTTTGTTGTTATGATTAAAATGATCCTTGCATCTATATTGTCTTCTGAGGTGAGACGCAACGACATAGCTTAGTGGACAAGACGCTGGGGAGGAATTATCTTCGTGAACTCAATGTGTGTAAGTTCAAAACATGGTTACTCCTAGAAAAGGAATTATTCATTATGTATATGGACTTCAAAGACAATTTCTAGATTTGATGCAGCAATTGTAATACACCAATGTTGACTAATACTAAACCATTGCAACTCAATCTAACCAATTAATGGAACATTAAAAAAAAAAAATTAATGGTCCTTACATTTGTGGTGTCATGAACTATTAATTGCATGCATCAAAGTGCCTTGTAATAATTAGTTAAAGGTCCATCGCATCTCTGATGTATTCTGAGGTTAGATGCATTGCACATTTTTGGAGTGACTTACTTAGATTATGCATTGTGATTAGAATTTCAAAAAAGTAATGCTTATCGAAACAATTGCAATCTAAAATATTATTGTATATACTTGATTTCTTATATGTAGGCTAAGGTAAAGGTCAAATCACCATATTTTAAATCTTCTTAATTAACTAAATATGTGAACAAATTTCTTGGTGGTTTTTCCCCAAATGTTACACTCTCCAAAATGTTAGCTCTGTATTCCTTATTGATTCTTCAATCCAGTGTAGGCTATAGTTTAACTCATCCTAAGAGCAATGTTACCGATTTATGACCTCCATTTCAATAACCCTACCAATGTTCTTTGACATGTTTTTGGAGAGTGACAAAACACTTTCCTAGTTAACATTAAATTTCAACCAAATTGTTGCTCTTTAAACCAAAGTGCATCCAAAACTGAATTTACAAAAATAAATCTATAAAGTTTGTTATTTTTCTTTGTGTTTGCATATAAAGGTTATTTTATAACTCTGAAGGATGAAATTATGAAACCAATGTCCATAAATATTCTGCGTGGTTATAATAGACAGTGTCGATAATAGAGAGGAAATTAGGAGCACTTACCTAGTCTCCATACTTTATCTTTAAAAATAAGGCCCCATAACAAAAAATCTATCAAATCATAAATCATAGTGTCTTATATGGGGTATATCATTTACTCAAAAAAAGTAGGAGTCAAATACTAAATATTTTCCAAAGAAACACACTCCTTGGAATGACCCACACCCCACGATCAACGCCAACAGCAGGAATGGAGGTTGTGTTGGGCATAACACCCCTTGATTTGTACATCTAAGAAAAAGCAAGAAAATCAAGATGGAGAACTAAACATTTTCCAAGGGACACCTGGGATGGCAAGTTGTAGTCTTCCAAGGTGTCGTGTTCACCGTTTCCTCAGCAACTAAATACTCAGTCTGTCAAAAATTAACAAATATAGTTACTACATTCGAAGTAGTAGTATTTGGATCTATTTAAAGCCTTGCTGACGACACAGACTCAATCATCTATACGGATTGATTCTAAGATGAAGACAGTAACACAGGTACCGGATAGACTATCACTCGAGGTGATAGAGCTATGACACATTGATGTTGTTGAACCTTGAGGCATTAGCGTTCTTAGCAGTTTTTGCAATCGCTTAATCAGTGGAGGCTCTTGTCAAGCAAGAAACCCCCCTCAAAAAATGTAATAATTCGATCAGATTCGCAATTTGTTATTGCTTCCATCCTTAACACGCTTAATACCAGCGAGGAAGTCCGAAAGTGTAAATAAATCTTGAATAAAGGTAGGAGTGAGAAAAATATATATCGTGATTGGTGCAGAGGTCATGCTGATATTACAGGGAATGAATGTGCCAAAAAGAAAATGCATGACTTCTTCTATGAAGTTTGGTGCAATAAATAAACAACTGACCAAGGCAGGAAACATACACATACCATCCTAAAAGAACCGAAATCGAAGGCTATCAAACATGGACGTGAAAGCATGAGAGTAATGGTTCAAGCTAACACTAGTCACGGTCCTTTTTTGGTCCACCTATGCAAATGGAAAAACACAAGTGTAACCTGCAATTTGTGTTTAGAAGAGCCACAATGTACAGACCCCCTCATCAATATGTCCCACTTTCTCAAAAAAAATTTGCATCAAAAAATGCAAAAAAACAAAACAAGCAAAGAACTTCATATTTTAAAATTTATAAAATGTAAAATTATTGAAAATAACTTCAATATCAAATAGGCATAAGGACCTCCTCTAGTTGCACATATGCCCCTGTGTGTGGTCGTGTTTATTGCCTTATGTTTTATTATGGTGCATGTACATGGTAAACAACAATACATTATTTAACTAACTTGTACACAAGTTGTACACTTGTTGACAATATGAGCCCTTTTGCATAGTTACTTTGTTTTAGGCTGATCGAAAAGTTATTCGTTTTTTGGAGTGTTCCATGATTTTCTATTATTGAAATAAATAAAAAGAAAGAAGTCAATTTAAGGAAACATTTTTATACACTTTTCAAAGATTTTTTATTCTTCTAAAATAGTAATTTTTTACAAGATTCTATTATTGTTGAAGGAACAACAATATTTCAAAAGTTTTAAAACTCCCCTCACTTTATTTTTTCTTTGATATTTTTTTTTTTTTCAAATGTAGAAAATTGTGGAGCAGGCATCTAATACCTCAAAGGTTTTTATCAGTCATAAACAAACTAATTTTTGCAAACATTGTGGGCATGTGTACTAACATAATACAAAAAATATTTGAGAATCAAATAAGAATGGAATAAGAAAGTAGTAAATAACGATTTCTATTTGATCATATCTTATATATTTTTAAATTTGATAAATTTTGGATGTATGTATTTTGGGACTTTGGAAGTTGCTTTTATTCGAATTTTGCTCTTGGACAGTATTTATATATTCCAAATAACATACATTGCTTTGACAGCCTAATATATGTCAAACTAGACCTCCTTATCCAAAAAAATAATGAGTAAAGAACATAAAATATAGATATTATGAACATATACATCGGTGTGTTTAAATATTCGATGCATCACTTCATCTCTGTATCGTTATCTCTCCTTTGATTTATTTTGTTGTGGGGTTGTTTTTTTTTGCAAACCAAGATAGTACTTGAAAAAATTGAGGACTTATATCGTAATAAAAAATAACATGAATAGTGACCGTGATGAACTGATTCAGTCCTTAAAAGAAGTTTGATCTGAACCGGTCTCAAAGATTTTTTTTTTCTGATAAAATTTATATCTAGATTAGTTTATATTAATATTCGGTTTAGACGGATTCTATAGAGGAATTGTTGATAACGTTTGTGCTTTTTCAAATTATGACAATTGACCTAAAATGATATCATATTTACGTAAATATTTTTAGAACTACTCATAAATCAAAATAGGGGATATAATCAGTCCATAGATTGAGACCCAAAACAATGGTCGACGATTTGGAAACGATTATCTTTTAGTCTATGGTATGATATCGAGATCTTTAGCAAAATATCTGTACAAATTATTCTTGAGTAATCACTTAAGACCGAACTGGGAAAAAAATTGGGTTTGGACAGAGTTTTAAGAGAAGTTATAACTTGTATTTTGACATATTACAATATAATATTGTTCCTTATCTGTACCACATTTTGACAATCTTTTTAGAACACTTCTTTCATACTTAATCGTTTCTATCTTTCCAATGAAGATAATGTACACATTATTAAAAGCATGCACAAAAAAAAAAAAAAATGGTTCATCCATGCAATTATTTTAGACATTAAAGACAAATGTCTCCATTTACGTTATTTATCGCCATTAAATAGTAAAAATCATGCATTGGCTAGAAGATCTTCTTCACCATGATTATAATTTTGCAACACAACAAAAATATAATATAAAAATAAAAGACTTTATTTTTTAATTGAAATTCTATAAATGTGGTGTATCAACATAAAAACAATCATCTACCAAAACTAAAAAAATCTCCGTTTATTGATATTATTTAGTGAATTATTTTAGATCAAATACGCCCATAAGAGGAGTTGTAGACCCAAAATTAGGAATTTTTGCTATTTTCAAAAAATTTAATATGTTAATACTTCTCCAAAAACTTCAATATTGGAATTTTTTTTTTAAAGTAAATTTTTTAAAAAAAGTTCTGGATTTTTGATGAAAAAATTTGTGTTTTGAAAACTTAATTTTCTGTAAAAAACTATTAATTTTTGAATGGTTTTTACAAAAAGTTTAATCTTTTTTAATAACTGTAGATTTTCAAAATTTTATTGTAAAATTAATAAATAAATTTTTTTTTCAAAATAATTTAATATCTCAAATTAAATTTTTTCCCAATTGTTTTTTAAATGTCTGTTAATCACTATGGATTTTTGAATTTTTTTAGAAGAAATGTATTGTTCTGTAAAAAACTATGGATTTTTGAAGAAAAAATTTCAAAAAAATAAATTTGTATGTTTTTAGCTATGGATTTAAAAAAAAAAAAATAATTATGGATTTTTTTCCAAAAACAAAGCCCTCCTAAATATCACCCTGCAGATGCCTTTGAAAATAACAAAGCATTTTTTATATAGTTTAAAATCTTTATTTGATTTATTAGAGTTATATTGGCCCATATACGCTCTTTCAAATAAAACCAATTAATTTCTCATTATTTTATTGATACAATTAATTTTGCAACACATTAAAATTTGATAGAAGGAATAATTGTTCATATAAATTAGGATTTGTTTGCCTAAGAGTACAAATGTAATACCAGCTTAACTTTAAAAGTAATTCTAGCTTGCTTTTTGTTGACGGGACACAAATATATTAATAATAGTAATGTAAGAGGTTTCGTGAATTTTTATTGTACAGTACACACAAACAAAAAATCAAGTTAATAGAAGTTAGTTTAAATGCATATTTATTAATTTTTTTAAATAAACTACAAAAATAAAAAGAACAGCTGAATGAAAATTACTCCTTATTATTTTTTTGACATGTGCACAAATTAATTTCAATTTTATTTTTTGCAACTCAAGAAGCGAAAAATTTAAATAATGATTATCTATATTAAATAATTTCCATTCTTTGCATTTTTTTAGTATATTTTAAATTACGATTACATGGGGTATTGAATTTCACTTTAATACTTTTAATTAAAATATTGTGATCAAAACTATACAAACCTCATTCTAGCATTGCCAATTACCTAAGGGTAAAACTTTAGCAATTGTGGTAAATCAAATATTTATTTGTTTTGCGTCAACATAAAATATTGCCATTATTATATCTTCATATATAACATGCAGTTTGCCCGTTGTTGCTTGGAACATTAAGAAAGTAAAATTAATACAGACTCTTCTGCTTAATATGAACAAAAATTAAGACCATTAAATCTTAAGAATTATTTTCATATTGGTTTAAAGAATATGAGTATATATGGGAACTCTTCCTTCAAGCATGCAGAAGTAGTTGCTATATTCTGGGACAGACACCGAACTTGCAATCTTACAACCACTTCCCTGAGCATCAAGAAAACCTCCTAATATCCCTAAATACCCCTCAGCTCTCAGGTTGTACAGGTGAAGTATTGGGCCAAAAAACATTTTAAACTCTACTGCCACCACTTTCCTAGATACCAAGTAACCATTATAATATTCTATAGCACACCCCAAACCCACGGGTTGTACAGGTTAACTGCAGGGTCAAAGGCAAGTTGAATTTTTCCGCCGCTGCATCCCTGCGCATTAAGAATCCTACTTAATATCCCAAAATACACCCCAGCTCTCAGGTGGGAAAGGTTTAGTTCCGGGACAAAATACAGTTTAAACTCTACCGCCGCCGTGTTTCTAAGCACCAAGGGAGTCCTTTTTATAATCTGTAGTACACCCTAGACCACGATTTGTGAGGGCGACCCTGCGGGCCCGAGGAAACTCAAATTTCTCGGCCGACCCTTCCCTGAGTATGAAAGAACCCTTCTAATATCTAAAATGTCTAGGCTCTCAAGTTGTTCTGGTGAATTACTGGGCCTTAAGGCAGTTTACACTACACCGTAGCCGCATTTCAAGGAACATTTTTAAAATGCTGTGATAAACCCACGCCCACGGGTTGTTATATGAGGTACTGGTTCTTGAGGCAGGTTAAATGATTCCACTGCCACTTCCCTGAGCATGAAAGAACCCGTTCTAATTCTATCTAGTCTATTTAAAGGCCGTCATAGCCCTTGAAGACCAAAAAAATTTACCAAACAAAGATCAATATAAAAACTAAAATGCTTTAGGCTTGCTAATTTATTTTTGAAAATAAAGGAGGTAAAGAATTGAAATTTTTACTGCTTCATTGGGATGTCATTAGCTATATCATTTCTCGAAATGACCTTCCTTGGCCACCAGCATGACTTCAATCCTGGGGAAAAGACCAAGAATATCCTCCTCACAAAGTCTTGCTCATTTTTTCCCACTCCTTGGCCATCGCAGCCTTCAGAGACTCCCCATTGGGTTGAGAGATAGCACAAGTATTCCTCTCAATGGCCCCCACACTCCATAGTCCAAGGGGTTCAGGTCCTGGTTTGACATAGGTCGAAAGTATTTTGACTACAACCCCTTTAGGTACGTCTGCAGGATTAAAATTTGGAGGGGGCTTGAGTTTTGAATTATTTATAAAAAAAAGTTGAATAAAAATTTCAAATATCAAATTTTGGGAAAAAAATTTAAATTTTTTTTTTCAAATATTCAATTTTTTTCGATTTTTAAAAAAATTTATAGCTATTTACAGATTTTTTTTTTTTTAATAATATTTCAAATATTCAATTTCTTTTTTTAAAATTCAAAAATTGGCCATCTTTTTCATGCTCGTTATCTGGCTCCTGTCTATCTTCTCCTTCACCGTGTCCAAAAAGGCTGGAGACAGAATTTTGTTGATTCTACCGTTGTCAGAACTCAATGTGAGGCTAAGGCCAATCTTTTTCAGGTTCTTCACCTTGAAGACGAGCCTCAACGAGTAGCAAAAGATCTACATAATTTCTGCCACCTTGACATAGGCATCGTGCAAGTCTTATATACTTGTTCTTTGGACCTCCATCATCGCTCTTGATAGTACTTCGAATAGGTTTTTTTTAAATTGTTCTAATTGGATTATAGAAATAGCTCATGTAACTTAAAATAGTTAAAATAAAGGGTACGATCTCTAAACAAGTTGAAATCCTACTGTATATTTCGTTGCGACACAACTGTATGTTTGAATATTAAATATAAGGAGATATAATTATTTGTGAGCACTAACATTTTGCTCCTTATAAACAAATACTTTTTTAATAAATGTATACTCACAAGAATTTAGACAATTTTCACATTTCTAATATTGAGAA
The DNA here is from genome assembly GCF_016086655.4 of Lepeophtheirus salmonis. NCBI lineage: Eukaryota > Metazoa > Arthropoda > Copepoda > Siphonostomatoida > Caligidae > Lepeophtheirus > Lepeophtheirus salmonis. The sequence goes on along the minus strand of NC_052135.2, from coordinate 1,806,909 downwards.
AAATAGTTTCCTGAGTTTTTTCCAATTACATCTCAATCCGAATTCAAAATAATTATGAATAATAATTAATGAAATCTGTATTCTCCTTTTGCAATCCAACCCACCAAACAAACAAAAAAAAAAGTTGTTATTTAATAAAAAATGTACTGTTAGAAATTGAATTGGAATTTTTAGAAAAATTTAATACTTGTATTTTTTTTTTTTAAATATATTCATTTTGAAATTTAATTTTCCTCAAATATCTATGGATTTTGAAATTAAATTTATAAAATTATTATGAATAAATTTAATATTAAGTTTTTGAAATATTTTCCAATAAATTTAATATTAAGTTTTTGAAAATCAAAAAACAACACAATATCAAACGTATTGACATAAAACTTGGCTTTGTATTTGTTGTCTCAGTTGTCCATTATTTTATTTTTTGTGAAATATAAAATTTGGAGTTTTTTGATTTTGGGTCCGTTTTTCATTTTCTTTTATAGAGAAAAGGTTGCGTTATACATATCTACATTTATGTTCGTACCTTTGTAGGTATGTATTTATAAATACACTATATGTTGTTTAAACTGCCTTTTTACAATAATCTTGAATGTAATAAATCACTATTTTTACTACATACTGAGTGTATATACCTAAGAAGATTTATTAAAAGTTATGATCAAACTTTTTATACCTAAGCATATTATATCCCAACATTCATATATACACATAAATATATTGCACCATTATGAAGTTATTCTATGATATATAGTGTGAGTACTATTGTTTAAGGATCGGCAAAACGTCGATAAAAATAACATTTTAGTGATGAGAAAATAACAAATCTCATCCTTTAATAGATCGTCGTAGAGTGTACAGCTCTTACAGTAAGAAGAATTCTCACTTACCTTTGGTTTATTTCAAAGAAAAAAAAAAACCAGTAGAAAACAAATATATTAATAAATCCTATATAGTATTTAATAATTTATGAGCGTGTCTGATGTGTGTCCCGCTTAGACAAAAAATAATAAAAACGCATTTATTTCAAAATTGGAGACGGATACAGCCCTTTGGACTTAAAATAAAAGTTCTTTATAATTTTAAGTTACGTATGTAAAACTATGTTTAATTATTATCAGCCTATCAAGCATTTAAAAGAATGTTGTATATTGACCAAAATCAGTATTTCTACATGGTCAATTAAGGATTGCATTTTTAAGAGTGCCAAAAAGGGTTCAGATTTGAATATATTTACATCAAATGGACAAAAAACAAAAAAAAAAGTTGTATACAAGGAGGTTTTATGTTAAAGATTTAACTAAAATATATTAATAGTATTTTGTAGATTGTTTTAGTTCAGAATTTTAAAATAAACAAACTAAATATAAATAAAATCTTTTAAATTATTCATTGGCTTTCTTTAAGATAGAGTGTTTGTGTTCGTAATTTTATAATATTTTCCATGCAATAATGCTTATTTAGATGTAGCTCTCTATAGCAGCAATTCATTTCTTCCCTAAAATTATATAAGATGCAGCTGATGTTTACAAACCTCTTGATTCAGTAGTACTATATATTTCCCTCCTACCTTATTTTATAGATTGCCTGAACATTTTACATATTGCCCGATTTTCCACATTACCCATAACATATACTTTACATCACTTTTCTCTACGTATTTTACTTTTCAAAAATACTTTGTTAAATTTCAACAATAGATTCAAAAGATAAGCATATAATTATTTGAAATTTGGTGTGTACTACATTTTTTTTCTTCTTCTAAAATGTTAAACATATAGAACGCCACATCTTGGGAAACAATCATATGATTGCAAAGAAAAAAAACTACTTTCAAACTTCTAATTCCCATCTAATTCTGAGCTGTTGAGGTGAAACCCGTTGAGAGACATGATGTGTAAGTGCTCATACATGCATTTATGTATATAACCGCTTTTTACTAATTCTGAAGACAAAAAATTATAACCATGATATATTATGTATAAGTTTGTATATAACAAAGTTAATCTATGACTCAAAGGATTTATGTACTGTTCACTTGAGGAACGCAAGATTTTGCATGACAATTGTTCATAAATCAAATAAATAGAATAACAAAAATATGGAGTAGTCAATTGTAATTATTAATTTGGAGCCTATTCAATGGTATATAATGCTACTTTGACTCCTTCATTTTTGAGGGAGGTAGAATTCAAATATGCATGTGGCAAGCACTTGTAGATTTTGTTATAAATCTAATACTTAAGGTATGTAGTTACATGTTATAAGAATTTGTACTATGTAATATCATCTTCCATTTGTTTCTGAACAACGATTATGTAGAAGTATTGGTGTTTGCTTAAGCAATTAATCAAAAATATCTCTTTCGTACTCATTAATTTTATCACCCTTTTTTCTTTTCCTCTCTTCTTCTTGCAAATCAGATCTCCCATCTCCATGATTACTTGCTTTAAATTCTCCGTATGAAGCTGTATGACGTCAATAAATATCCATATTGAAAGTGACAATGAAATGATCTAGCACCCAATTTTATAAAGACGGTAATTTTCCTGATGACAATATTCCGGAGGCAAATCTTCCCAGAAGCATATTTTTTATTAAATGGAGTGCTAAATAATTGGATTTCCAGTGGATATTTAGTGACGCCATACGGTTTCAATCCAGAGGTGAACTTAAAGCAAGTGAGAGTAACCGATCATGGAAAAGGGAATGAGGGGTCCGAGCGAACTTACTTATTATTTACGTAGATCTGAACTGTGAGAAGAAGAAATGAAGAGAAAGAGGATTGATGAGTAGTTTGCGATAGACGATTGCAGAGAAGAGTAACAACGAGATTTGCTTCTACTTCCCTAGATATGAACAATATCCACGGATCGGGATTCCATTCTTATTCGCTATTAAATATTTATAATTAAGTCATTTCTAATCTATAAACAACATAAATTTCTTTATATACATCTCTCCTCCATTATTAGTCATCACTCTTCTCCAGTGACGACTGCCCAGGCCTCCTTCTACAGCCCTACACAAAAACTACTAACTAGTTTTGACCGTATCATGTCACTAAATATCCCTCTTCAATGTAGGTATAAAATGTCCGGGGATAAATTTTACGGGGAATGAATTTAATGGGAACAAAATTACTAGGAATGTAAAGACAGGGAATTAAATTACTGGTTACGATAAAATTGCGAGCAATAACATTATATATTTAGTCATTCATCTACTGATCTATTACATATAAAGATGGACTAACCCATCAAAGATCAGTAGATAGTTTTTCCATTTGTAGAAAAACCGTTGAACATATATAGCAGCCGTCGAAGCTGATATTCTATACTTGTCTTGGGAAATTAAGAGGGATCCAATGTGATGCTTGAAGCGGTGGGGGTAAGTTTTATCCTACCTAGAGGCCCCAAGTTTATACTATACATCCTGTTGACCTGGAGCATCGATGATTATATATGATATGATTTATATTATGAAAAATTATTCCAATATATCAAAGGTTAAGTGGCTACCGGTTAAATTGAAAACAAAAACAGGTTCTTTATCATATGTGTGTCAAACCATGGAAAGTAACATCAGGATCAAATTATACCAATAATAGTGATACAGGAATCGATACTTCCTGAATATATGATAAATCAAAAAGTTATGGAGTTAGTTGGGTTATCTAGAGTTTTAAAACCTTCAAATGGACTTCACGTTTGAATTTGAATTGTTTGATTAATTGCTGATCTTTGTCACTTTATTTTAATAGGGTTTTTGTTGATCTCGTTAATTAGAAGGGAGGAAATTAATATCTTAGGTATTATTAAGTCACCCTGTATTTTGTAATTCATTTTTCTAAATGTAGAATATATTACTTTATCTATGGAAGCGGACGCGTGCATTTTCCTTATTTATCAATATATTATAACGACAAATAAGTATTGCTCATATACGATAATAGATTACTTTGCTACTTACCATATATCTGTTTGGTTAGATAGAAGAAGAAAAAATTCATTGCCAGCGATTATCACTCTTTATTTTCTTTTTAAATTAAGTGCCTAAGGAGTAATTTGATTAGTATATAGTTGCAGCGGACATATTATGTAATGGTAACATCTAGAGCTGAGACAGTAGGCTAAACCCACAGTTCGGTACGAACCACGCTAAACTCTTGACAGTACGCGGTTCGGTACGGTATGATAGTAAAAATAATAATTTATGTAGTTTTTTTCAAGTTTTTTTTATATTTTATTCTACAATAATTCATTTTCTGTACAAATAAATTATTCCTAATAATATTTAACTTCTCTAAAAAAACAAAGTTTGATATATACGTGTTATTAATTGTTATTTTTCATGGAGTTATAATTTATTTATTTTTTTGGCAAAAAGATGAGGTTTTCCTCATTTACAAGCAATATACAAAATCGACTTGCAGTCACAATATCGCCTGCTTTCGAAAAATTATTTCGCTTGATATAGATGTAGTTGGGAAGTATCGTGAAGCTAACTTGGAAATATTGGGAAATTTATTTAAATGATCCCTCCGCCATACCACTGGGCTTTAGTCCATTGGAATGATAATACAGGTATATTATTTTGTAGGTAATTATCTCTTTTTTTGTATAAGCAAATAAAGAAATTATTTCTTATGTTAAAGGATGCTTATGGATGAAAATCTTACTTCACAATCTTTTAAAAAAATAACTCAAATTTTATAATATAAAGATATTTAAAACTGGCAAGAAATAATTTTTGTCATTTTCATCAATGTTTATGACTTCATCAATCATTTTTACTTTTACCCGATGAAAATTATTAGGAAAAAAATAGATCCATAAAATATTTTGTCAATTACTTATTTGTAAAAATCTAGCTGTTTTGGCAATGGTTAATTTCAAATGTAATGTTTCTCTCTGTCAAGTATGAGAGATTGGTAGTTCATTCCTTCAGAATGGTTATCATTCTATCTTGAAGACGCAAACCATTCCTTCAGGAAAGTGTGGAAAGATGATTAATTGGAAGTAAGTTTGTTTTTCAAATAGACAACGACCCAAAACATACATCCAAACCCTGCAAAAACTTATTGGAAAAGAAAGAAGTCTCTCAACTCTTATTTATTATGCAATGGCTAGCTCAATCTCCTGATTTGAACTTAATAGAGCTATTGAAGGAGAACCTAGGGAGAGAAGTTTCACTGTAAGAATGCGTTGTGGAACATTTTGAAGACTGCATTGAATGATATCACACCTGACTATCTTGAAAAACTAACAGCAAGAATGTAAAAAGTCTGTAAAGGAGTTATTATGGTTAAGGGAGGATTTTTAATGGAGCTAAAATTTAAACAAAAATGTTTGATTTTTTACATGTATATGTTTATATCCATATGGAACTTTATTTTTTCTTCATTATAATAGCATAATTACGGTGTTACCTGAGGATAAAGTTATTGGTAGTTAGAAAAACAAGGGAAAAGCTTCCATTTTTTTTTTTGAAAAAACATCTTGCCTGTGTATACGTACGATGGTACTGCACCAAAGGTAAAAACGTACCAAACCATACTACTGTACAACTCCATACTGTAACCTCATAGTCATGCAACCTTACAATTTTATTACATAAATATTACTCTTAGACTTAAAAAATGCGTGTAAATTTCTCCGATCCCCTATTGTTCCCGAGCCACTGATATCCAATATCACGGACCGTGCACTGATCTTCAAAATGTACAGGCAAGTAATTCGAATACCGGGCCGTGCAAAATTATTTACCGATGATGTAAATATACTTTTTAAGAGGTTTTGTGGCAACCAATCTGATTGTTTCGTATTTTTACTGTTAAAATAAACAAAAATCCTTCCTGTGAGCGTAACAACTTCCACACGTGAGACCATGTCCAATCAGGAAACAAAGAGGATCGAAATTGCAGCCCTCCTCCGAGCGGAAGTGCCTCATAACAACATTAAGGAACAGGTTGGGGCCTCGTTGAAGACAATTTATAACGTTTCCAAGCGCTTGGAGGCTGGGGGTGATCTCAAGCATTCCCCTGGGGCTGGCAGGAAGCCCACTGTCTCAAGAAGGCAAGTAAAAGGGAGTGTTCAAGAGGACTCCCAACAGGTCCATTGCCGACATGGCCAAAAATGGGAACGTCGAGATCAACTGTTTCAAGGGCATTGAAAAGGGCTGGAGGAAAGTCCCTGAGGCGTACTGAACGCCCTCTGCTAACTGAACGTCAGCGAGAAGTCAGACTTGAGCGTACCAAGAAAATCTTGAATGATATCAAGAACTCATCTGGATGCATCATCATTTTTTCAGATGAGAAAACTTTTACCGTCGATCCTGTTTTCAACAGGCAAAATGACCGTGTTGTGAGCTTTGGAGATGTTTGGAGATCCAACAGGAAGGCCATGAAGCCTGGTATGGTTCCCCACTGGCTCAGATTAACAGCGGAGGATTATGTGAAGATTCTGGCGTCCAAGGTCCTTCCGTGGATCAAATCCATAGTTGGCAACTCTCCTTGGGGTTTTCAACAAGATGGAGCACCCGCCCACGCTTCCAAGAAAGCTCAAGAGTGGCTCAAGGACAACATGAACTTTTGGCCAAGGACTACTGGCCCCTCAGAGCCCAGATCTGGACCCACTAGACTTCCCTATCTAGGCGCACGTGGAGACCAATGCCTGCAAAAAGACACAAGAACATAAATGCCTTAAAGGCTGCTGTCAACAAGGCCTGGGCCTCCATGGACGCCGATTACATCCAGCAAGTCCTTGGCAGCTTCAGACGTCGCCTGACCAGTGGTATTGAGTCAAATGGTGGCTACATTGATTAAATTTGATCACAAACTATTTTATTATTCTGAAAATGTATGAATAAATTGTTTCTCAAGTCATTCGAAATCTCATTATTGTTCGCAATGTGTTCTGTACAAAAATCGGTTAATAATTCTGCACGGCCCGGTATATCTAGGAGAGGGAAATAAATTATTACTTAAAATAGTACAACGGCAATGGATGCCAACCACATGCTGCTGTTCTGGGTTGACAATAAACGTGGTAAAGGGACAGTAATTATTTTAATGGATTTTTTTCCCCATTAATGTTTGTCTCCTTGGCAATCGTAACAATGACCATCAAGCACGACGATTTCCATAGTTTTAGCCATCTTTTCGACATTTGGCCTCCGAGAGCGTTGTGTATCTTTGACATAAAAATGACAGGAACGGAATTGACTGAGCAAAAATTGCCCATGATTGGCTGTTTCAATATTAACACCACAAACACTATTCATATTTTTAGCCACCTGGCTTGTATTTTCGCTTTATAAAAGAAAACTTGTAAATATAGCGTATTTTCTCTTTTCTGGTGTCCACCTTTGATACGCGCTCAACCAATACTGAGTCAAACAATCACAGAACTACCTAATGAGTTATTTTAGTACAATATCTTATCTTTTTAATATTATCCAGCATTAACCGATCACACTTATACAACGTGAGATACACATTCCTAATTCTATGTATTGAAAAAATAATTGATTTTTTGTACTACACCTAATATAATAATCAATAATTAATACACTTAATAGCCAATATAATTCTGCAAAGAAATATTCATTAATAATTGAATAAAATAATTGAAATAAAATATGCAATCGCAAAGAACAAATATTAAGTAACATTTTTCGAGAAAATATCCCAATTTTTCTTTTGGCGAAATGTTTTTTCGGTCATAGTCTTAGGACCCATTTACCATACTATCTAAATAATTACATTGATTGCTTAATATGTGCAGTTTCATACCCTGGCTCAATTCCCGTGTATCCCTACAATATTTTAACATTTGTTATGGAGTTATGTTGATAACGATACTCAATCTTTGGTTTTTTCTGCTTCAAAAATTTGCAATCAAATCAATATTTAAATAGAGCAATCATCATTTTTTAATAATTTAAAAATCTTATATCTATTGTGTCCATTCGAGCTTGAAAAGAAGAAAAAGAAGAAAATTTCATTTTATTCAATTTAAAAAAATAAGTACCTTAAAAAGTTGAGTTTTTTTTTCTGATAATTACTATTTTTCTGATTATTGATTCTATCTAACTAGTTATATACATATTTAAATTTACATTAAATTTTAAATTGATATATGTGGCGCAAAAAGATATTCCTTTATACATGCTTTAAGTAAGCCGAACTATGAGTTAAAAAATTTTATGCATGAAAAGGCTATTTTTAAATATTTAAATAATTAGTAATTATAATTTGTGAGAAAAAATTAAACCACCTTCTGTCATTTTTCATAAATAGTTTATCAAGGTTCATTTGATTTTTTTTACGTTTCATAAACTATTTTAAAAGACATCCAGGTCACAATTTGATATTTTTTTGGCATTTTACAGTAATCTGTACGGACATACTGCTGATATTCAGAGGGATCTAAAATAAGAGTCCCATTCACTCTAATTTCATTCAAAATTAGGAGTATTGCTTATAGATGTTTCTTTAATATCTTTCAAGGTGTGCAAATAATTTATTTATAAGAACTTTTGAATATAATAACCTTCAAAACTCCACAGCTCTAATATATTGTTTTTTCACAAATATACTTTCGAAGTTCTGTTGTTCAATAGCAAACAAATGAAAGAAAAATAATTAATGGAAATGTTATATATTGACGGATTTCATACGCGTAAATAAAATTTTTGAACGTACACACATCTAAATCCCATTCAATATGATCTTATGTCTTAGTATTTCAAGTTACCTTTATTATATGTAAAGAATGTACAGTTTAATCTAAAGTTTGATAAGAGTATGTCAATGCGTATCCATTTGATGCAGTTGATGGTTTAAGAAGAAAAGACTTAACACCGTGACACCATAGGTACCAAAGACTCATAGGTGAAGAAATATATCCTGCCACCGACCTTGAGATACGTGAGATGCCGGACGAAGAGAAGATTGCCAAGTTAGCCACCGCGAGGAAATCTCGAGGTGCCCAGAGAAGATGATTCAACACACAATCTGAAAATGTATAAAAATAACTTCAAGAAGATAATTCATGTCCGTTCAAAGTCAGTCGGACACTTGAAGCTGAAAAGAAAGCAGTTAAACTTTATAATGAAAAAACGATGGAAATATTCAATTTTTTGGATGAAATATCAAATCAGTAAACGAAGCTGGTGGATGAGTTGATTAGGATGTAGAGCTCGTTGAAATTGGGTTTGTTTGAAGAGATCTTCGGATAATTTGATGGATCCTTCGATCAAAGTTAAAATCCAAACTCACTCAAATATCCAAGCTAAATTGTCAAACCCAATTGAATACAGCATCAAATAATCAGAGTTCTTGAAATGGATTGAGACGTGGGATATTTATGTTACATTAAGCCTTTTGAAACAAAAATGAGATAAGAACCAATTACTATTTTAGGGACATGTTGCTCCTCTATATTCCTCATCAAGATATGGAACATCGTCAAAAGTCTGTCAGACACTTCTAAAATCTTAAAAGAAGTTATTGAAGACGTGAGTAAATATCTGAAAGCTAAAAAACAGATTGCAGGACCTAGATGCAAATTGATGCAACGTAAACAAGCAGATTTTGAAATCCGATGAACTCTATTGTGAGCTAAAATATTAGCAGAAGAGGCCCAAATATACGAGATGACATTAGAAAATTGTTTGGCCGCTTGGATCACTGGCGGGAGTCAAGGATCAATATGTTTGGCAAAAGCTTTTAGAAAAAACTCCCGCAGCTTAATTTAAAAGACACCATTACCTTGTGTAGGACCGTGGAAACGGCCAAGAGCAATAAAAACAGCTTAAATGATTTAGTATTGAGGGGTGTAAATCAAATTTCGAAAGCTGACGATGATAGTAGACAAGGAAGAAGGAATAATCAAAAATGTTGGCGATCATAGACAAGGGGTGAAGAAAACCTCTGGGGAAAGTGTAGTTTCTAGGCTCCTCATCAATTTGGAATCACCGTGCTTTGCATTGGAGGCCGAATCCTGAAGCTGCAATAAAAAAAGGAAATTATGCTCAAGTATTTAGAGCTAAAAATATAAGTTCAGTCTTAATAGTTAATTCTGTTCGTGAATGTGATCTGAAAAAACTCCCAATTGACATATTGGACGCCAGTAGGGAGTTTGTCGGAAACAAAATTGCAGTATGTGATAGGGGAGCAATGACTTCTATTGCAGGCCGACGAGTTTATCAACACTTAGACTTATCATACCAGGGAACTCATCAACCACCCCCCTAAATTTCTTAGTGTGAATGGCTCGAGATTGGAAGACGTAAAAGTTGTTCAGTTTATATTTAGACTTGGCACAAAGAGATGGTTTATTTTGTCAAGGATATTGATCAAGATGAGAGGTTTATCTCTCACCCATGGGATTGACAATTTTTCACCCAGATTTCCCTAGACCTCTGAAACAGGAACAAATGAATCAGTTGTTAGTGAAGACCAATGTTAAATGTACCCTAGATTCCAACATATCCAAAGAAGTTAAAAGAAATTACTTGAAGGACTTCATGGATGAGTTTTCTGATGTATTTGCCTATGAGCAAGAAATGGGACAATAAAGCTTCCCCGATAAGAATAGAACTGTTGGAATAAGCAAATCTTCCAACACTAAAAATTATTGATTGGTGTCTTTCAAACTTGGGGGTGAAAATTCCTAGGTTACTGAAAGTTATTGACGTTACTATCTAGTACCACAACATCTTTTCAGCATTGTAATATTTTTTTCTAAATGGCAACTAAACATTTTGTATGTATGTGTACATATATCTGATTGTCTAATAAAATAGGACTCATAATCATTGTCAGCAATAAACTTTATCCATCAAATGAAACATGAAAATTATCCCAAGCTCTAAAGAAATTTTGATGTTGAAACATTTTTTTTCCCCCTTCACAATGACAAATGATTTGATTTACAAAATATGATTTTTTTTTTCCTCAATATATTACGTACATGTTTTACAACGTACAAGGCATATAAAAAAAGATATGAAAAAAAAAATTGTTATTTAAGCATTTCTATTTTCCCTTTACATCAAAAATCCCTCTTCATTTGATCAAATTATTTGACTTGAATTGCCTAATTTAATATTTTAATCGAAGTGAGAATACTTATTTTTTTCACATTTGTATTCGAAAAAACGATAGTTTCAGCGTTTTCTTAATTTAATTTTGTCACTTTATACAATCTATGCATATGATAATACAATCAAGTCCTTCTTGTTATTTTTATTTTTTCTGAAAGAGTTATAATTTTATTATTTAAATAGGTGATGTCGACAATAATGAATGTAATCAAATTATTCATTTTTCCGTTAACACAAAAATTAAATTCAAATTAACCCTCTAATGTGAGATAATTTAATTCCCACTTTGAATAAGGATATTTAGTGACGTAATATGTTTCTAAACTACTTAGTAGTTTTTGTGTAGGCCTGTAGACAGAGGACTAGGGAGTGGGCCGACGGCAATGGAGATGAGTGATGACTAGTGATAGATGGAAAAGGGATATGAAGGATATATGGGTATTATTGGATTAGAAATGACGTTACGATACATTTTAATAATGAGTAGGAATGGAATCCCGATTCGTGGATAATATTTATACCTTGGGAAATGGAAGTAAATCCCAGCATTATTTTTCATCTTTTTCTACTTCCCAGTTTATAAACATCATAACTCATTCATATCCAAATTATTACCTGGGGTCTTTTAAGCTTGTACTTCGTAAAAACTATCGTGTTTTCATCAATAGTCTTTTACATCCATGAAACATGTCCCTATTTAAACCACAAATTTCTCATTAGAGGCATACAGTATGTAGTTGCATAGAACAACCCATTATTATATAAATTCATGCATCAGTAAAACAAAATAAATTATAAGTAGTACTTGTTAAGTACTACTTATAATTTATTTGATAATAACAAAATGAGCTTCATTATGTCATGATCTGATATGATCCAGGACTATGTATTTATCCTAAAACACTATGATAAATAATATAAAAGTTATCTGTTTGTATTAGTATCTCTGCAAATAACTATAATCTCTTTTTGTTGTTGTATTAATATTTATACAGAGTTGTAATACGTATAAATAATACAATTGTATGTATTGAAGTGTATACATTAGCTAAATTAAGTGATGCTTTCATTAAAAGTCTCAATGTATGTTCACACTGAAGATTACAATGAATAATTATCAGAATGTTCATATAGGAATAAAGATGTTTCTCCCATTTTTTGGATGTTATGAGCATGACAGCACCTCATAAAATACTAATATTTTTTGTTCAACATAGGTCTTTCATTAGAATCAAAGAGGCAAAAAAAAATCTTAGATATAATGAGTGTTACGCATGTCTTAACGTAATTATCTTTCATTTTATCCTTGAGTAATTTAGAGGGATATATTTTATATACAATATATGTAGGCCCTCTACACAAAAGCAATCAAGAATTATTTTTGTCAAAATTAAGTGGGAATTAGAGTTTTTTTCTTCAACGAATCATTGTCAATTTTTATATACCGATTGGGTGTGTTGAAATTGCATTTAAAGTAAGCAAAATAGATTGTCATAATATATGAACTAAAATATATTCACACAAAATTTCAAAAATCTATAGCACAGAAAATTAAATTTTTCGGGAAAAAAATTTCAAAATTACATTACAAATATTAAATTTTTTGGAAAAAAAAATTCAAAAATTCATAGCACCTCATAAAAAATTAATATTTTGGAAGGAAAATTCAAAAATGAAACTTCATCTGTTAAATTTATAGAAAAAAAATTCAAGTGTCTACAATCATTTTCAAAAATTAATTAGAAAATAAGATTTCTGAAATTAAATTTTGAATTTTTTGTAAAAAAAAAAATCAAAAATCTATAGCTCCTGACAAAAAATGAATATTTAGGAAAAAAATTCAAAAATTAAATTACAAATATTAAATTTTTTGGAAAAAAAAATTCAAAAATTCATAGCACCTCATAAAAAAATTAATATTTTGGATAGAAAATTCAAAAATGAAATTTCAAATGTTAAATTTATAAACAAAATTCAAAGGTCTAGAGCTCCTGACAAAAAATAAATTTTTTGGAAAAAAATTCATAAGTGATATTTTAAATGTTAAATGAAAAGATCTACAACTATCAAATATTAATTTTTTGAGAAAATTTTTCAAAAATCTATAGCTATTCATAGAAAATTTAATTTTTGGGAATTTTTTTTCAAAAAGCAACGGGTATTTAGAAATTTTTTTATTTTTAATATATAAAAATCAATTGCTTTTCACAAAAAAATTTCTGCTGCATAATTTGCCTTATGACCAAATATGTTTTCTTTATGAGGTTTTTTTTTTTTTTTTGGGGGGGTACAGCCCCGCCCTTGCAGACACCCCTGCTTAGAATTGGTACAATATCCTTAAATGTATTAATTTCAAAATAGAAATTAAATCCGTAAACCTTTCTCCCCTTAAGCCCAATATCCCATTTTTTGGAAATCAAAATATATGGTCATCCTATTTATGTACATATATAAACATGAGTCAACTTATTGCCATATATCTGTAAGAAGATTATAATTTTTTACTTGTTTATCAGCCAAAAAAGATAAAGGAACAAACTCATGGTTTTTATTGCCTCAGTCAATTATGCACAGTCATGTTTTTCATACTTCAATGCTTACTGTATGTAGCTGCATAAAGTATATATTTCCTTTTAAATAGATTAATATTTGGGGGGGGCTTGGAATTTTTTAGATCTTGAAAATCCATCAATATCTTTAGAAAAAAGTTCCAAAATCCATAGCTACTCATAAACAATTATATTTCATTAGAAAAATATTAAAAAATGATACTTCAATTATTAAATTTTTGGAAAAGAAATTGAAAAATTAAATTTCAAATAGTATATTTTTGAAAGAAATCTCATAAGGGCACAGCAAATCACAAGAAAAAATATTTTTTTTTTTTCAATTATTAAATTATTTTCTCTGCAGCATAGTTTGTTCGAATGACGAAAAAAAAAAATCTATTAAAAAGCAAAAATTCCTTAATTGGCAGAGGGGAGGCTACAGCCCCTCCAGACCAACCCCTGCGGACGTCCTGTTGCGATTATAATACATCATTCATAACAAGGATATTGAATCATAATATACACGTCTAGCTTTTTATTTACTCTCAACCTCGCCCAACAAAAGGGAAAGGAACATTTGAAGAAATAAAAAACATTTGGTGGCTAGCCTTCTGTATTTTTCTTCTTACTAATTGTGAATTATTATATAGATATTAATTAATATCTATTATTAATATTTAATTGACAATTTTATCAATTTGAGTATCCACGACGGATTATGAAATGACACAAATTCTAAACGGAGGTCCTAGATTTTAATTAATATAAAAATCCAAATTCTATGTAATATCCTTTTTGAGTTCATAGTACGTAGAGTCCACTACTTTAAATTATACTAAAATCAGGCTATAAAAGGCTGGATTAAAAATCAGTAGATGTAGCAGATAGATAAAGATGTTACAAATGACATTTCTACATAATCCTCTTTTTAGCAGTTGAATCACTTTACCCAAGCTTTAGTTTAAAAAAGACATCTACCTCACAATGTCATACTGCCAACAAAAACAACCTATCGTCTCTATTTATTTCATACTCTATGGATCTATCTATCTTTTCTTCCGTCCTAGCGGAGACTTTGTTAACTTGATTGTATCACAAAATCTTCCCTCCGAAAATAAACAAAAAAAAGGCCCAAAATCAATTCGTAGTTTGCCAATTTTTTCACAATTATAGAATTCGATTAATAATTATAGGGAATTGTGTACAGCTTACTAATTATAAGTCAACTAATCAACGTTCAGAGTATACATTAGGGAAAAATAACCTGAAACATTGACAGCTAGCAGCAAAATACCCCATATTTTTGTTTTTGTAATGTGGTGACGACCTACAGATTTACTAATCCGTCCTAGGACCCTTGAATGGGAGACAACTATAGAAACGATTAGAAAGAAAGACTCATTAGATAGGCTGTCCTAGGACCGATCCATCACTTTGTGTCGATACTTGACGAATACTACTAGAATGATTAAAAAAGAGGCGTGACATGCAGCTATAAATTAATCCATCAACTTTTTGTACAATATATTTTTTTTAATTGCCTGTAAGCTTACAAATATTATTTTGAGGATATTTTGCTAACTGTTTGTTGATCCTTGATTAAAATGATTACAATTGAGTATGCTTAAGTTTGAAAATAAGAGTAGTAATTCGTTTGTGGGTGATTACTTTCAGATGTTTTTTCTGCTAAGTTTTTTCAACATAGTTTCTTTTCCGTCTGAGTCTTTTCAGTGTGTGATTAAAACATGATATGTTGTTATTCAGATAAGAGGTTGCGTGATACAATAAAAGTAACGATTTGATGTATTTCTTTCCAAACCTATAGCATAAAGTATTTAGAAAGAATACAATAATTCAAAATTTGGTATATGTACAGTCACTTTAACCCATGCCTAAATAATTGTAATTTGATCTTTTTTATCCCAATCTTGAATAATTCGTATTGTAATGGAGATAAACAATTTATTTAATGACAATTTTGTCGTGTTAAGTTGAATAATGATTAATTCAAGTAGCTATATAACTTTATAAGAGAACTACGGAAGAGTCTTTGAAGGAATGAAGTATATAATTGTCCTTCAAGACGTAATAACTCAAATATTGGTTGTATATACGCATATTGTTTAAAGTGGATGAAGAAGAAGATCTATGAGAATAAAAATCTCATTCTGAAAAGGAGGTGGTTTGAACAAAAAAAAAAAGCAATAAAATAGTTGTAACCATGAATAAAACCATTGAGATACGAAAATGATGGTTGGAAGTGAATGTATGTATGTACATTAAGCCTACTCCTCCCTCTATTCATTTTTACTTAAATCCTGTGTCTACTATTAGTCAATGAAAGGACTTACTGCATACATACTTATAATACATCTTTTATTTTAAAATATACACACACACATTTAACCATATACATATATTCACTTATGAATTAAGATTACATATACTTAATTAAAGCTCCTACACATTTCTTGTACACACATAGAACATTTACAAATATAAAAGCAATTTCTATTCAAAGGTGAGGCTCTAAATGATGATAAAACATTCAGATAAAATTATCAAGATATGATGTGAGTAGAGATTCTCACTACCTGAATAGAATGAAAAAGGATTAAATGATGGTTAATGTGGGTATATATACTTCATCCAATTTGTATTACCACATATTTCATAGGATTTCAAATATGATAAATTCCAAAAAAATTAATTATGGAATGTTTTTTGCAAAAAATTTAATTATTCTGTGAATACCTATAGATTTTTGAAATGTTCTTCCCAAAAATGTAATTTTTGAAATTAAAAAAAAAAAATTTAATATCTGTAATTTAATTTTTCTAAAAAATTAATTTTTTGAGAACAGCTATGAATTTTTGATTTTTAATCGGAACCTTTAGATTTTTGGGATTCTTTTGTGAATAGCTTGAGGTTTTGAAATTTTTTTCGAAAAAATTAACAATTTTTTTAATTTTTTTGCAAAAATTTAATTTTTGAAAATTTTTTTGACCAAAAATTTAATTTTTAAAGTTATTTACTGAATATAGCAAAAAAAAAACTGCTTCGGATTTTTGAAATTTATTTGGAATAGCTATGGATTTTCGATTTTTTTGTAATTTTATATTAAATTTAAAATATCAATATAATTTTTTTGGAAAATAATGTCATAAATCAACTTTTTTTAGAAAAAATTCACAAATTAAATGTCAAATATTGAATTCTTTCGAAAAATAATTCAAAATCTTGGGCTTTTCACAGGAAACTAAATGTTTTGAAAAAAAAATTAAATATTTTTTTTTTTTTTTTTGGGGGGGGAAGGGCTACAGCCCCTCCAGATCACCTCTGTAGTCCCCCTTGTATATACTATTATCCCCTTTTAACTAACAGTTGTTCAACTTGATATAATTTCTATGTAAAATGACCATAATAAATCATTCTCTATTGGAATCATAAATCGTCATCTTTTGTTTAAGAGATTTATTGATGCTTCACTGTACTTGGTGCAATTAAATTAAGTTAGGCCGTTAACACTGAACTAGTTACGAAATGTAATGATTTATAAACGTTTGGTATTTTTATATATTTAATTAAGAATAGATTTATAATAATTCAAAAAAATCGAAATATATAAATAGATATTTTTATAACACATGTCAATTGGTTTTTATTGTGAAATGTCATAATAAATATTAACAAAATGATTGAGAGTTAAAATTTTGCATGCTAATATTTGGTTCATTTGAAGCGTATATAACTAGGTATATATATTAAAAAAATTTATTCTTGTTATAGTATCAAAAAACTATATTGGATATAAATCTACATTTAACTTCCTTGATTAAAAATATTTTATTTCTTTGTTTATTTGGAAATTTATGCAATAGCAATTATTTTGAGCCTCTCCAATTATCTGGATTTTAATTAAGCTGAAATAAAAGAATGTATTTATGCAAAATATTTAATAGTCTTCTCACGTTTGAGTCAGAGTTAAAAGTTGCACAATCAGTTTATTCGGTTTATTTTTTAGCTGGTCCATTTTTTGGAATTGGTAATCTGAATAATTAATTTTCTTTTCCTTAGCAGTTTTCATTATTATTTAATTCCTGAGTAGTCCACATCTTTTCCATAATAGATTTCACCCTCTATCTTCCCTTTCTATCACCCAATCATTCTTCAATGGTACCAACCTGATTTTCGGTTTCTTTCTTTTGTTTTAACACGGCCATTCTAGATTGGATTTTCATCCTTCGTTATACATATTTAGATTATTTCTTAAAACACTTTCATAAGATTTTAGAAAATTATTTACGAAATATTAGGTTGATGATATTGTTTCTGTAATAATCATTTTAACCACTTGTTTAACAGAGTCATTTTTTTCCAACAAAACTAAAAATTGTTTTGTCACCCATAAAAAGTATACTTGAAACGATGAGTGAGCAAAATTGTCACAATAATAAAATTATTTTTATTTGTTAATTCCATGAATAGAAATTGTATTTAAAAATGAATGAGAAGGTGTTATTATGTTCAAAATATTTTCTACCTTATATACGAAAAAAATTTGATTATTTGCTCGTATTTTTCATCCTAGAATTGAAAAAATAATAAATTGGTGAAAATAATAGAGAAGTTTTATTTATTCATAGGGTTGTAAATTTTAAGCATTTTTAGTAAGTAAAACACCACGGAGAGT
The DNA here is from genome assembly GCF_016086655.4 of Lepeophtheirus salmonis. Taxonomy (NCBI): domain Eukaryota; kingdom Metazoa; phylum Arthropoda; class Copepoda; order Siphonostomatoida; family Caligidae; genus Lepeophtheirus; species Lepeophtheirus salmonis. The sequence goes on along the minus strand of NC_052135.2, from coordinate 1,788,555 downwards.
TAATATTATAACCTTGATAATTTGAGAAATGTTCGTAAGGATATCAGGCCTTTTTGTTCCGACTTTTTGTTAAATTAGCTACGAGTAGCTGGGATATGAAAGATGTAAATTCAAGTCCCACTCCGTATCAAGCATTGGGATAAACAGAAGTTACTCCGTTTGGAACTTACTCTTATAACCAGGGATGTATTTCCAGTGAATAATTTAGCTGTTCCTTGTTTGTTTGTTTTTGGAATTGTGCATTCAAAAATATATTTTATTTTCCGTAGCAGTAGTCATTATTATTTAATTCCTTAGTAGTGAGCATCCGTTTCTAAATAGATTCAATTATATTCAAAACCTGATTGAACCTTCGTGTGTGAGCATAAAAGATTGAACGTAACCCTGAGGATTTGTTTCAGAATTATAATCGTAGGTAATTTTTGGACATAAATTAGAATTGGGCATTGCCATCGGAGTTATTCTAGTAAATGTCCTTGTTTATATCCTTTTCTCCTTCCTCCCTTGTCACAACTGATTGTAGCGGATCTAATTAAACGTCATAAACATGATTCTTTCTCTCCTCCAAAATATTCATTCAATTATCAGAGTTACCAAATTGATTTTTGGCTTCTTTTTCATTTAGCATCCCCATTGTACACAGGATTTTAATCACTACTTATAACTTTCAGCGTTACTCTCCGTGATACATTAACATATACACTCGTAATTATAATTTTTTTTAGATGTTCTTTCCTCAAGAATGAATTAATAATATTTACAACTTAGGACAATAAAAACAGTCTTCAGGTTTGCCAACAAAAAAACAAAACTCCCTCTCTAAAATATGCTTAGGATTTACAAACCTATTAATTCATATTTTGATGAAATATTTATGAATAGGCTTTTCTCAATAAAAAGTTTACTTCAATAATAATAGGGTCGTTTGAAAAGTCTGTGGAAAATCTGAGAGATTTCACTACTGGCGCGTATCGAGGTTATGTTTAATTAGTAGCATCTCTTGGAAGAATACACGCCGACTTTCGGTCTATTTATTTCTGTTTGGCATTCGTTTGAATCGAATAATCGGCCGGAAAGACTATGGCGACTGTCCTTTGGATTTGCACGGAATAATTCTCATAGACTATCTGGAATCTTATTAATCGTTATTGGATTGTTTTAAAAGCGAGTTGCAAGAAAAACGCTCACGATTAGCCAATTAAAAAGTCATTTTTTTCCACAACAATGCAAGAGTTCACACCTCAGCAGTTATGTTAGCAAAATTAATGGAAATAGGGTTCCAATTTGAGATGCCCACAGCTCCAGCAATCTCATGTACCTTCACTCTTCTTTTATTCATCATCATGTAATAGATTTTGTCAATGATTTCTGGAGTAGTAACAATAATTTATTTTATAAAATGTCTTCATATTGGAATTTTTCACTTCAAGGAAATAAAAAATATGATATATTAATATGAATATTTACAAATTATTCATAGAAAGCTAGCACTGGAAAAATATAGAAAAAAATGCATTAACTCTCATTTTTAAAGTGTAATTGATGTAGTTTAGAGTTATCCTATCCTTTGAAAATTATATTTTTGAAATCTACGTGAACAAACACAGTAAAAAACACTGCCAGTTTTTGATTTTCGAAAAAATGAACAGTACGACCCAGCCTACCCTCCACTTTATCTCCTGCGGACGCCCCTGATTATATATATATATATGAGGAAGAAAAAATATAGGGATTCTCTCCTTTTCTTGATTGTTGATCAAGATTGATGCAATACTGAGCCACCAAAAATATAAACCTTGTGAGGTTGTCTACAGTATTTGAAATGTTGCGATGATTAAAAATTACATATATGTACATCATAGTTCACTAATATGTCTCAATATTATACTTCATATTATTTGAAGTAAGTGCCCTAACAAATTATATTTTTTCGGTGTATATATAACTTCATAATAAAATTGGTGAAACAAGAGATTTTAAATTACGACTTAAATTTGTAATTGGAGAAAATGTGACTTAAGGAAGTAAAAAAATAGAGCTGGATGATCAACTCTATCCACAAACAAATTAAACTTCAACCAAGTGCTTTATCTATGTTTCCATTTATTTAAGCTTCAACTTTTTAAATAAAGTTTTAATACTCAACAATTTCATGATGGCATAAATTATTGAATATTGATTCACAAATCATATGCTCTCAAAAATTTTCACAATTTCTAAAAATATTAAATTAGTTTATACATAAATGTTTACTGGATAAAAAATGGATAAGAAAAATTGATAGAGAAATTAACCAAAAAATGTTTCAAAAATATTGAAGTAGGCAATTATGATTACATTTGAAATGATTAATTTTCATTCGAAAACTTATAGTCTAGATAATTCCACGAAAAATTTCCGTGAAGAAACGGATTTGATTTAAATAAGGTATCTTGTATCATTGATAATAGTCCTACACAAAAATTAAGACATTAGATATGTATTCCAATCCCACTCTTATTTTTGATGTTTTCAGAGGAATATATTCGCATTTTGATTAGTTTTTGCTTTGTGATATATCGTAAACTAAAGCAATGATAGCCAAGTATTTAGTTTTTAATATTTATTATGAAATTTAATAGAAAAAAGATGGATAGGTTGCATGAATATAGATTAAAATAATGCTTCACGTTAAAAATGGAATCCTTATGAATGAATAACTATCAATTAATCAATTAATTTGAAGATGAAGCATCTATAAACTTGTTTTAATCCCGTAACATCTAAATTATTAATTATATTAGTAGTTATAAAGTCTTAACCAATTCAATTACCCCCACCCCCCCAGAATATTATTGTAAACTATATTCACGTGACATAAACATTATTTATTAATTATTTTTTAAAATTTCTTCATAGATTTTGAAAACTAAATTGACCAAAAATCAATCAAAAAAGAACTTGAGGACGATTTCTGATCAAATTTATCATGTACATGAGCTCAGATCTTCAGAATGGACATTTCATTTTTGAGTTTCTCAATAATAGTTGAAATGATATATACCGATTTTGTCAAATCGGCTGTAAAATAAAATCGAATTGATATCGTTCATGCACTGACCTAAATAATCAAACGAGCTATAGCAAGATCAAAATTATTGAATTTTGTATTATTATTTTACTGTTAATACTTAATTAATTATGTATGTTTAAAAGAAGAGATGTATTTGATTGTATTTAGATATGAACTGCTCCAAAATATATATAATATGTCAACCATCCAAAGAATATTCCATTAATTCAACGCACACTATAGAATAATTTAAATTATTACTTTAAAATAATTCATCCAATCACAACTTGTCTACAACATACACAAAACTTCGTTACTTTAAAAAAATATATATACAAAAACTATATGGAAAGTTGTAGCCATATAAATTAAATTTCTTCCAAATATAAATGTATAATCTTTATTTAAAAAAAATATATATTATTTGAATTAAAAATATTTTAATAAAATATGGCCTAAAAGTTAAAATAAATATAACGCTACATTTCGGCTATAATTCACGCAACCTCTCGTTAATAGTATTAACCACAATTTATCGGTTCTTTTTGAAATCATGAAACATTTTTAATAAGGCTAAGTAAATACTTTTATTCCCTTAATGATATTATATAAAATTTAATGGCCATAACTACTAAATAAAATAGTTGTTACAACTACAAATAGGGGGAATATTTGTGTATGTCTATAAAACATGCAATATCAAAATTAAGATCCTATTTAACTTATAAGAGATTTCGTATTGTTATTCTTCGAGAAAGAAAACAAAGAAACAACTTCTTTCATTCTGCAATTTATATACAACTGCAATAAAATAATAGAATGATATATGTATGTACATAAATATTTCCAAACTATGTAGCTCTCAGATAAGAAAGAGCATACGACAGGTCTTAATTATGTTTTGGAAGTTAATGGGCAATCAATCTACTATGAATTCATCTTATCTGATCAAGTGTAATGTGCATGCTCAAGAGTTATAGGAATTTTAAATGTACTATTTAAGATCTAGTTTGAATTTAAATGTGCGTCCTAAATTTTTTGATCTCTTCTTTTTTTTAGGCCTTTTGGCGTAACTTTATTCAGAACAAAATATAAACTTTTCGACAATATAAATTAAATAACGTTTAGTCATCATAGTCTTCAGTTAACTGAATAAATAGTCCATATCTTTGATTACTTTGATGTGTAAATTAACAATAAGGATGACGTATGTAAAGTTTAAGTCCTTTTTGCATATATTAATTGTTCCATTTTGTAATAATGGTTTTGACCTTTCCTTCCCACAATTGTGTCCAAAAATTCAACTAGTCCGGGTGTTGCTCCAAAATTCTCCAGCAGGCCGTATGAGATCTGCTTATTAGTTACACTTAAACGCCTGCAGCTCCAGAAGAGATGCTCAATTTTTTCTCTTTTGCTTAATTGCAAAACGAGCAAATACTCCTCTACTCATTAAAGAATTTTACCCTAACCTCCAACGTTCCTGAGAGTAATTTATATTTGCACCATCTCTCAGATGATATCAAATATTTACTCTTTTTTACTTTGTAGATGTTTCTCCTTTCCAAATAGTCGTTCAAAGGAGCCAAAGTTGATTTTTTGAAACTTCTCCTGATCTCTGATCATCGAGGTTTTCATCCTGAACGGAACCAGGGCCCTTTCTACGCCCTTAAAATGACCTAATCTTGATCTGAAGGACTGTTCAGCCATTGAACGTCCAGAGAAATATCAGTGGAGACGATTCGCACTTCTGTGAAATTCATCTCTTCTTAATTAAAGATTCTTATTACTGTATCATAAGTTCTTCTCATGCCCTTATTGTAAGCATTGTTTTGATGGGCAAGGAGATAAACAAATAATGGGGGGAAAATCAAAAAATTGTTGAAAAATACGTCTTTTATTATCTGTGTTTGCAAGTTTTAAAATATATTTTTTTAAATATAGTGAAAATAATTTTGTCGAACTTTATTTTACTATTTCATTCTAAATGTATTTTTGGGTCAGACTATACATGAAGTTATATTACATTGGACGATCATAAATCTATTTATTTTTCAATTAATAAGTAAACAAAACACAAAAAGTTTGACACAGAATTATAAAAAGGCAGATCCTTAAATTTTGGTAAATAAAATCGAGTTTCAATCGATGTTGTATAACATTACTTTTAAAAATAAAACTAATTCCCAAAACTCTTCAGTACAAAAAATTGGATGGGTATTTTGTAATTTTCACCTTGCTCATCAATCATGATTCTATCATTAGGTGTAATGTGTTCATCTTGAAGTCACTGGGTATTGCAAGGCTTAATTTTTTCTTGCTTGTTACGGTAGGAGACTCTCCTTTGGTGTTCAATCAACATTGATGTAAAAGGGTTGATAGGAAAACAGACTGCTCCTGTTGTTACACAGCCCATGATGAGAAATAAAGGCTGGAGAATGTAGTGACGTTTCAAGGACTCCATAGTAAAACCTGGGGGTAACTTGTTTTGCACAGCACGTTGTTCATTATAGGCTTTTTTCAAAAGAAGGCTTGGAATAGCCATTATTGATGCTAATGTCTTACGAAGAACCATTAAAGCATTCACTTATTACCAACTCTTGCGTCCGTGGTAGTCAACGTTTTTGAATTTTCTTTAAAATAATAATATATTTTAATTTTTTTGTAACACCGATTCATAGCGAGTTTTTCTTTCAGATCGATCCAAACTGAGCTTCTTAAATGAATGAATTTCTTCTGTTTAATAATAGTTATAACGGAAGTTAACAAAAACAGAAAATAATTTATTTAAGTGTTTCGAGAACATAGAAAAGAAAAGGCTCAATATATATTATGCAGATACTTTTATACCGTAGAGTATAATGTATAAATAAGACTATCAATAATAATGCATAATCTATAATAATAGAACGAGTCTTTAAATGATGAAGAAGATGATGATGAGGCAGTAGCAGTTGGGATTATGGATCAATGCCCTTTCATTGTTAAGAATACCCTTTTATTTTGACCTCATTTATAGACACATAAGTCACGGTCAAAAATATAACCTATACGTATCATAAACATTCAACATCAATTGAATAAAAATAGTTATTTAAAATGGCTCCTTTCTTTGCGTGGTACTAAAGGAGTTTTTAAAGAAGGATCGTATTGAATCTTTTTTCCCCACATAATTGACTAGTTACACATGAAATATAATTGACTTTAGTAAGTTCTATATTAATATTATGTAATGTATAAATAATATTGTCAAAACTTTTAATGGAAAAAAACTAACTTGAGTTTTCTAAAAAAAAACAAGAAACATTTCATAAGTCAATAAATGAAAGGCAAGAGAATGCAAGCAAAGAAGTTTCTTTTTTTCTATAAAAGTATATTATTTAAGTAGTATACACTACAACAATCGGCATTGCCTTTCTAATTTCAAATGTCTTACTCTTTCATCCACACTGTAATTACATAGTATTATGTACGTGTGACTGTGTACTAATGAACAAACGTTAATTTTAAGGAAAACAGCTACAAAATAAAGAGCTATGTAGTAATTTTTGATGATTAAGTTTCTTTCTACTATTTGAAAGTCAATCACGTCGCTTGCATTAGGTTATGTAGAATATAGATTACAATAATATTGAGGTGGGGGATGGAATCGCTAATGAGTTTTATATCTATTAATTAATCAATTATTTTGAATATTCAGCATCTATAATCTCCTTATATATAAATTATTTATTATATTATTATATGTTATTAGTTAAAACCTCATAAATAATTCAATTTTCCCCCAGAATATTATTGATATCTATCTATATTCAAGGGAACCTAAGTAGCTTATTTTATGAAAATTCCTTAATAAATATTAAAAACTAAATTGACCAAAAATCAATCGAAAACAACATTTTTAAAAAGCTTTTTTTTTTTAAATTGAAATGTAAGGTCTATTTAATAACTTCAGCTAGGATATAAGGGATTTGAAGAAAAAACAAAAAAGACATTACCTTCAAAGTAACGTCTTTCATTTTACTCAATTTTTGTAGGTATATACATTTTTTATTAATTTTAATCAAGATACGGTAATAAATAACTTATTTTCAAATGCTGAAATGTTTCTATCAATTTGTTATTTGCCTGGATGTTCATCTATATAGTTCCTTCCTGCCAAAATATGGCACGGAATAGTACTGATACCCTAAAAAACATTATTTAAAAAAAAGACTTTATAGGCTAAAGATTTAAAGGTTGAAATTTTTCATGGTCATTTTTGTATTTTATGGGTTAAATAACAATATTAAATGTGGTGCTCCCAAATATTGATACTGTTACATAGTATTATAATTCTACCAATCAACGTTCAAAACATTTATGAGAAGATAAGAAGCAGACACATCGACAGCTGACAAAAAAAAAATTTTTTTTTTGTGTTATTGAGCACGTCGTTACCTTTATTGTATTATCCAAACTTATTTCCGCGTAGATACTTAAATAAAGCCCAAAATCAGTTGATTGGCGGCCAAATCTTCCCAACTATGGAAATATAATTCAATAATTATTGTTAAAAATTGTCTACAAATTAACGTGAGCTTAATTAAATTTTACCCATTAACCTTCAGAACACGGATTAGGGAAATGAAATAGAATCATCGTCAACTAATAACAAAAAAATAGTACATTTTTGTGTTAGTGAGGTAACACAAGGTATTTTTGGTTACAAAGGAAAAAAATTTGTTTTCAAAAAGTATTTCAGAAACAAAAAAAAACATATTTTAAATGGATCTATTAACTTCGAGTTTGATTTGTACAAATTTAAACAGATGAATTGTACAATAACGATAATAATCATAATTTTTTTTTTAATTCAAAAGTTTTTGTAAATAAATAATAGATCACACTATATGGAGTCACTAGATAAATATCATTTTTGGGAATGCAAGTTTGATCATGAAAGAAAATGATTATGACATTTAAAAGTATTTTATAATTTCAATCCATTGATAAATAGTTTGATAATGTCAGAAAACCCATTTAAAAAAATTGAAAAATAATTTTTTAATAATCTTGTGAAAAATAAGGATCGTTTAAAAAGATACATTGACAAAATGAATATTTTTGAAAATGAACCAGTTATGGTGGGTTACTTTTTCGAAAACATTATTATTCATAACTTTTTTATTTTTGCAAGTACAAAAAAATATTATTAGTTTTGTGTTTTTCTTTACAATACCAATAAATGCTAAAAAGTTCAGAAAGTTTCTTTCGATATTCTTTGCGAATTTCGATTTGGCAATTTTTAGACAAAAATTAAAAAAATGGACTTCTCATCTGGACAATTTTTTTGATTCATACATATTGCTATGTTAATTGTAGTTCATATAAAAATATTTTTTTATACATAATAATAATTTATTTTATAATTGTATTGTATTTATAATCATAATAATTGTTTCAAGAGCCAATAGCAACAGTATTTGGGGATTGGGGGTTAGGGGTGCTGGGATGATACTTTGTGGATGACCTTACTTAACCAGATTGATATAGTGTCATTAGTATATGTAGTATAAACTGCTCTATTGCTATTACAATAGTAAGAGAATTAGAATGATCAGGATCTTTCTGGACAACAACGGAACAGTCATATTTCAATTGTTAGTATATATAATAAACTGAAGTATTTTACGAATAATTCCCCATTTTTTTCCAATTATTTTACCAATTGTCTAAGTGATTTCTTGTACCCTTCTTGGCCCGAGTAACGCCGGCAAGCCTTTTGCTAGTTTTTATATAAAATATGCCTGTGTGTGTCCTTTATGGGTTCCCACATTGTAGAAACCTAGGAGGCTAAAATTTTGTATGTGAGCCTTTTTTTAGCCTGGTCAGGCTAAGACGTGATGCCTATTTATAGGGAAGTTATATAAGGGGGGCTTATTCCATACTTAAAAACCCAAAAACCGTTTTTTGGAGCTGAAGGAGACTAAATAGAAGGTTGAGTTATATATCAACAAACAACTATATTTATATACCAATTTGCCAAATATAATTGATGCATTTTTAATGTTGTATATTTATGCTCATTATCGCTTTCCATTATGATTTATTGCTGCTGAAATCATGTTCAATGATACCATTAGATATCCAGTATAAATGGTTTTTTTTTTGTTTAAAAGCCTTTTTAATTAATGGCTGTAATTTAAAAAAAATATTATACTATATATTAAAATTAAGGTCATCATAAATTTTACTTTATATTTAAGATAAAATTGAACATTCTGGAGATAAAATTAAGCACAAAATTAATTACGGCATTTAGCAATAATGCTTGAATGAGCTCCTTAGAAAGAAATAATTTTTTTAATGTAGTTTTTCCATGCAACTTTTTTTTGCAGTCATCTAGTTTAATGTTGGATAAACCAAATATTTAATATTTTATTTGAGGTAGTTTTTAATTTTTCAATATCTGAAGAAAAAAAGGTTCTAAAAACAGGAAATACTAATACATTTAAAAAGCGAAATTAAAAAAAAAAATTAATAAAATTATATCGACAATAGAGCCAAATATACAAAGAAATTTTGCTTTCTAATTGTTATTAAAATATTAAAAAATGCCTGAAATAAAGTAGCACAATACAAATTTTTTCGGTCCGTTGTGTCTTTTTACAAAACATTAATATAACCAAACACATCTTGACTTTGTTTATTGGGATTCATTGAATAAATTCATCATTTTACCTAAATTGTTAAAATTAAATATTATTATTCAAATTTTGAACTATTATATTGTGGTTCAAAAATAGATATTAGTTATAGTTATATAATTAATTTGGATTATGACGAAGAAAATAAAATGAACCTTTATCTTAATCATCACCTTACTTTATTCAATGTTAATAATATTTACATTAAATGAGGGAAGTTGATGCCTCAGGCTGAAGAGTTTTTTCAAAGGCGAATTTTCCCAGGGCAAGTACCCCCATGTCAAACTTTCCAGGGGCAGATTTTATAAATTTTTATGTCCCCTTACAAAAATTATTCCATTAAAAATATAATCATCTGGAGCGACCACATGTGTTAAGAACACATTTTTTCACGTTTAGTTTGTATTCAATTGGTTGTTTATTCATTATTTTCCAGCATTTTTTTTTATAAATAATTTTATTACAATATTTATGAAATTATAAAGGTCAAGTAACAAATTTTCGTGGTCACTTTTTATATCTTGACAAATATGTTTAATCTATATTTTTTCCATAACTTTGAAAAGTAACCGATAGTTAAATACTAGTAATAAAAAATATTACATAAGAGTCGGAATTGCAAATTAAACATTATTTCTGGATGCCTATTCTGAATCTCGGAAAAACCCCATCCGATTATCCAATTCCGATCAATCGAACCATCACTAATTATAATCTTCAAACCTGAAATAATTTTATAATTTTGTTTGTTCCTTTTATTGGTACAATGGAGTTGCACTGATTAGGTATAATTAAACAATTTTTTTTATATGAAGAGGCTCTGTTATTTAAATGCTTCTTGCTTTGCAGAAATTAAATGCCACGTTAGTCATTTTTGTGCTTCCAAAATTTAATTTATCAAGAAATTTTCCATCCTAGAATGAAGGCACATTTTATTTCACAAAAACCTATTCGTTTTGAAAAGGAGAACTATTAAGTATTGGAGTTTAAAAATTATAATTACAAATATTAACTACAAAATTATGTCAACAACCAATAAGTTGTTAAGTCCAATCAAAATTAAACAATTACTGATTATTACTTCCTCTAAAGAAATTAAATGGTGGTTATGTTATTGCCTCGGCTACTTAGCTTGTAAGCAGGATCACTGAAAAAGTTACTAACTTTTTGAAAAGTTACATAGGCTAACAGTACGACCCCATTAAATATTGGGATGTCAATACCACAAAAAAACGTAAGTTTATTTTTATTTTTAAAGCAAAGTTACGAACCGATTTTGCTGAATTTTTGTATGAGGGTTATATGTGTTAAAAGTAAATGTAAATTAAATTTTTGATGGGTAGTTCTGAAAGTTCAAGGTCACACAGAATATTAAAACCATAAAATCTTTTGAACAAAGTGAGATACATAACTCAAATTAAATTCATCCGTTGTTCATTTTTAGAGAAAATGTTTTTTGTCAAAGTTGTTCACTATACGAAATGAACAACATTAGCTCTGATTTCAATTGAGTTTTCCACTTATAAAATGTCTTTAAAAAAGCTTTAGCAAGGTAACCTTTAAAAATGCATAATCGACGATAACTTTGGCACAAATACATAAATCAAATTAGTGTCATTTTGTAGATATAACTAAGGTACAAAATATTTATTTTAATAAAAACAAGGTCAAGGTCACACAAAAGGTCAAACTTTTGAGTAATAACATACAGCATACATGTATGTTATTTTTTTTTACAAAAATGTTTACAAAAGACAGAGGTTTGAACTTAACCGAGTGCCCTTTCTAGTTCAAGATTGTTTTTTATGTTGACGCACTACATATTTTTATTTAAGGTCTTTGACAAAATTTGGCTTGTAATCCCAGAACTCTAGATATACATATTTTATTTAATTAATGAGCTCCATAAAATCATATCCCTTACTCTTTTGAACTAAAATACCAAAAGAATCATATGTTACCTATATAAAGTAGGTCAGCATATTTTGTGCACATTTGCATACCTCACACGTAAAAGAGCATATTTTAAAACTCTTAAATTAATCAAATCCCTCTACAAAGTGACACGCCACGAGGAGATAATGTGTACAACATATTTTAGAGTCTCCAAAGACCCCCCTAACACAAACATATATTCAATGAAATAACAACATATTTAAACTAATTGAATGTACTTTAAAGAAGTTAATTCCAATTCCATTTAAAATGTATTATAACACTTAAATTAACTTTTTTTTAAAAGATCTTTAGGTTATTTTAAAAGACTTTCTTATCAAAGAACGCATCATTTAAGCAACCTATTATATAGGGATATACTTATATATATATATACACTGAAAAAAGTAGGTAACACTTTAATCTAATACTCAACCTATGATAGTAATTATTTGTGACTACTTCTAGATTTTTTTTTCATAAATAAACCTTCTGATAACGAGATGGGTGAAGAATAAAGTAGATAGTTGTATTAAGGAGGTAAATGAGATGGGGAGGAAAGAAAGAAAGATTATTATCAAGATACATGTAGCTCTACGTCTTTAAATTACAGTTGTTAGATAAGTATAGCCATTCCTGATTTTTGGAATGATGAAATTAAAACATAATGAATAAAAAATGAAATGAAGTTAATAAATAAAATTGGATTGGTAGACTTTCACAATATCGCAATGGATTTTATTTATTTATAGCAGCTGTACTCGGCACTGCCCAGAGTTATTAGTAGAGGTAGGATTTGTGTCAGAGGAAAATGAGATAGAAAGACCTACGGTCTTATTTGATTAATATCAGATCCCTGATATTAACATTAAAAATATGATTTTTTGAGGAGAAAAAGAATTATTGCTATAAAAAGAAGAACCTTCTCTGTTTAGAATAGCATTAGTGCGGGTACAATAGTATAATTATATATATCCTTCAGTTAGTGAACCTCATTTTTTTGACGCAGTTAATAAACTGGGGTTAAACGTTAATCTAAATTGTAAGCAAATTTTATTTCTTGATACACAGTCAACATAGACTCAAAATGACGTTAATTAATCATTGCAACGTTAAATGTGCTCATCAACCAGTTATAATTTGTGACTATTATAATTGAAATATTTTAATTTCATTTTCAAATAAAAACTTCAATGAAAGATGAATTAATTTTGACAAACTTTTAGGACTAAAAATGTCCTCAGGAGTTTTGATGTAATTGAGTGTGATATTTGAAAAAACAGATGAATTTACATTTGTAGAAACGCAAATACCTTCAATTGAAAAAAGAGAAATAAACAAAGCAGAAGAACGATTTAAAAGTAAGCACATTAATCGACTTTTGCAAAGCGTGATTCAAAATTCTAAATAGTTCCAAGAAAACACATTTTTGCATCAACCAAAAGTTACATTCATTCTGAAAAATGTTTTGTTAGCATATTCATGTTGTTTCAAGCATTAAAATCTATGGAAAATGCAGACATGCTCATCTTTTTGCAAAAAAAATATATATAAATTCATGAATAATTGTATTATGTAACCCTTGTCAATTTTATATCAACCTTTGTTTTTTTGAAAGAATTTAAGTATGTTAACGAATAATTTATTTGTACAGAAACGAAATTATTAAAGAATAAAATAAAAAAAAAAAAAAAATGAAAACTGCATTAATTCTATAGAAATAAAAAAATACATTATGCTGTTATATCGTACCGAACGGCGTACCGTAAAGAGTGAACCACAGTTCGTACTAAACCGTGGATTTAGTTTTACCGTTGCAGCCCAAATATTTATGTAGGATATATTATGTACTCGTTAAAAAATAGTTTATTTTGAGAAACTTTGTCCATAACAGACTCCTGTGGTACCTTTCTTTCAAATAAGGGATCTCATATTCGTTATATTAGTGTTTGTAGCTATTACATAAAAAAAGTGTATAGTGAGATTTTTAATATGTATGTATGTATTTTCATTTTTAGAAGGCCGTTACAAACACCCGGTTGTCTGTAGGATGAAGGAGCTATTAATGTGTGTACACATATGTGTGTGTTGGAAAATGAAACTATATTTCTTCTTCGTCTTCTTCCTAATGGGTTCTTGGAATTGGGTTTAAGAAGATGGCTATATAAATAATACTCACACGCATTGCAAAACTTCTCGAATCGATTTTCATAATGGCAAACTAAGAACAAAAGGATTTATTGCCTAGTTTACACATACATATATCTTAACAAAAGTTTTCAGAGGCGGTGTAGTAAAATGCTATTAACATGAGGAAAATCCACAATGAATACCTTATTGGTATAAGATTGCATGCTTATGGACTACAGTGTGTTGCAACGAATCATGCAGTAGGATTTAAACTTGTCTATAGCTCTTACCCCTTATTTTAAACTATTTTAAGTTCATGAGCTAATTCTATATTCCAATTCGAACAATTAAAAAAAAAAAACAATATTCGTATTAAGATCGAGATCGACGATGGAGGTTCAAAGAAAAAGGATATCCGACTTATTCGACGCCTATGTCAAGGTGACAGAAAGTGTCAAGATCGTCGGCTGCTCAGAGAGGCTTGTCTTCAAGGTAAAGAAGCTGAAAAGGATGGCCTAAGCCTTGCACAGACTCCTGGCAGCGGTAAACTAAATAAAATTAGGTCTCCAGCCTTTTTGGACTCGGTGAAGGAGAAGAGAGACAGGAGGCTGATGAAGATCTATGAGAAAAATTGCCAATTTTGAAAATTTAAAAAAGAAATTTAATATTTGAAATTTTGTTAAAAAAACCAATTAATTTTCAATAAATTACTATTAATTTTTAAATTTTTTTCAAACACCAAGCTCCCCACAAATTATAATGCTACAGACACAGACTTTTAACTGCTGTGAAGTCGGACTTGAACTTCTTGGACTATGGGGGGTACAGGGCACCATTGAGGAAGGCTTGTGCAACTTTTCAACCCAATGTGGATTTCCTGAAGGGTATGGTGTACAGGGAGGACATGAGCGAAGACTTTGTGAGGAAGACATGCTTGGTCTTCTGCCCCAGGATCAAGGCCATGCTGGCGGCCATGGGAGGCCATTTTGAGAAATGATATAGATAATAACATTGCAATAAACCAGTAACCATTTCAATGATCTGCCTCTCTTATTTTCGACACAGGAAATCATTACACAGGAATCCATTAATATTATTAGTATATAGCCTATGTAACTTTTTTAGAGAATTAAGTAAATTTAGGAATACTTTATTTGTACAGAAAAAAATAATTATTACAATTTATTTTCTTAGTGTTCCCTTAACTGGTCCAATGGAGTTGCACTGATTAAGTATAAGGAAACATTATAGTACTACATTTGCTGTATCTGACTTAGAAATCTTATTTACAGTCCAAACACATAATATATATATTTCTTCGCTATGAACGACCAGGGTGCGAACTTACACACATTCAGTTTAAAAGAATAATCATCTCCAGAGCGGGTTGCCCATTGAGTTACGTCGTTCTATAAAGAAAATAAATTATAAAAGAATAAAAACTTGTAAAAACTACAATAGTTCCATTTAAAAAAAAAACCAACCAATACTATTATACCGTACCGAGCCACGTACAGTGAAGGTTATAAAACGCCATAGTCTAAACTGTTGGTTTAGTGTACTGTCCAAGTCCTAGTAGCTATGTTTGTTATGACAACTGTTGTATATTTTTGACTGTTTTATCCCACGTGTACAACTCGTATAACCTGGATGGGGTGAACATTTATTAAAAGAATGAATGGTCCACTGTCTGGTTCTGTGGTCTAGGCCGAAATATAGATACAGAAAAATAAAAATACAATGCAAACCGGAAATAATCCGTCTCGAACCAAGTCTAATCCATAATTTATAGTACCAAAATTGATTCATATTCATTGTATATGAGTTAAAGAACTTAATAGTATATATTGCTTAGTGTTTATTAGACTGTCCCCTTTGGGGATTTATATTTTTCCCCTTGCATGAAGACCTTTTTGGCTGGGAAGAATAAAAAACTAAATTTGGCAAAATTTGAGATCTGTCAGGTTCATGGGTATATTTTTGATTTGGGGTCAAAGTTGCTTATTTTTAGGTATCATGTACCGTACCAAATTTGATACTATATATGTAAAAAATTGTATTTTATTTAGATTATTAAGCACTCAGTTTATCAGTCAAAGATATATTTATTAATAATGTTAAGGTATATAAAATTACATTATTTACAGTTTTCCTGTTTTATCAAACCTAACACAAGATAATCAAGGGTCCGCAGGGCGTGGTCTGGAGGGGCTGTGCTCCCTGAAATAAGTAATGTTTGCATTTAAAAAAAAAAAAAATTTTTTTTGAATAGCTATATCTATATATTTTTATATTTGTTATAATAATAGAAATTTTATTTTTAATTTTCAAGCCACCTTCCCCCAAAATGTATAGATTATAATCCGATGGAAGCCCCTGAAGTTCTTTCAAGGTGTTCAACAACTATCACTTCAACTAGGGTTAAGTTTCAATATGTTCAGTTTGATAAAACAGGCAAACTGAAAAAGATTCTGCATGTCTTTGGCCTCTCAAATAATTAAACACAAGCTGTACATTGTATGTATACTAAAAAATATTAAATGTACAATTATTTCATCTTTACTCATGGAATCATACATATTTGACACAGTGATGCAAGAGGCCTGAAAAGGCCCAATTTTCAGCCAAAAATACAATTTTCCTCAAAATAAAATGTCCTGAGAGGTCATTTTTTAACTGCTTGAACCAAAATACTTTTATGCAAGGGGAAATAAATTTTGACTCTGAAAACTGGACAGCCTAATGTACATATATGAAAATATTAAACAGACAGTTTGATTGATTATTACTCTAGTTAAATCTTTTGCATATTCTATTAATAATAGTTACCCATAATGGTCAGTTCCTTGACTACATGTACTTCCTCATGTTCCTTCACTGTTTGTCCCTGAACTTTTCGTGTTCATTCCTTAATGGATGAAACCCAAAACAAAATCAATGTAAAAAGAAGGCACGAAAAATCTTATCTTTCCATTTTTTTTTTTTTTTTTTTTCATATGGCCTGATTATAATCTTCACACTCGATCATATTCTCTGACTTTTGTACTACTAACGATGCTATCAGAGCAGGTCCGTGACTACTGGGGGAGATGATTTTTATACCCTGATATACACACTTGAATTAAAGCTTGATGCCAAAAAGAAAGAAATTGTCAATTATTTTCTAGTTGTTGTCGATATTTGCTGTATTCAAAATTGCACTTTTTTTTTCTAAAAATGATTTGAAAAAACAATGGTATAGAGCAAAATTTAATAATTAACAATTAATTTTGATGCATTGCTATCCATTAATCTAGAAATAAAAAAATTGCAAATTTAATTGTTTAAAGCTGTCTCCAACACTTAAAGATTTCGTTTTAAACTTACCTTTCCTTGGACTAGAGAAGTAATGAATTGCAGCAACTTTTTGGACTTGTCCAATTCATATTCTATTTTTTTTTCTCTTTCGCTCAAGACTTCAAATCCCTGCAAATCAATTTATTTCATGCACATTCTCTGCTCGGTAAAGTTTTGTAGAAGGATTGCTCTCAGTCTCTAATGGATCTTTAAAAGCAAATTTGAGAGTAAGAATGAAGGATCAGCAGGAATTTAAGAATTAAGTGGGCATTCGAATCCTTGGGATCAAATGGCTTCACCCAATTTTGACTAGTGTAACCCTTGAGGTTTTCTGAAGAGGTGTCGGAAGTAAAATTTGGGGCATATTAAGGACTTCATCCTCCTTTTTTGTTGCTTTTTGAAAGTTTCTATCAATGGGGCTTTCAGAAAGGCTCTAAAATACCTCAGGTTAATCAACAGCTTCTACAACTTGGTTGGAGTTGCTGTATTTGATAACTTGGGAGTTTTAGAAAGAATAGAGACCAAGGGACTCTTTGGGATGTTGAAATGCCATTGAGTTATACTTGATTACTTGTCCGATACATTTATTATTTAATTGGTCTATTCAAATGGTACTTTTGTTTTCATTGGTGGAAATATGTACAAAAATTTCCCTATGGTTATTTAAAAAAATCCTGTTTTGTCAAAATCCCAAAGCCCTGAATCAAAACAGATTCTTAACAATATTCCAAGCTAGTATGCATAGATTTAAGTAGACTAATTAAACACCTCATAATGACAATGAATTCATTCCAACTTCTTTTTTTCGAATAAATAATGATATACTATTTTTGTATATTTACAAAAGTGAGGTTTTCCTACTCTTTTCAAAAAAAAAAAAAAAATATTTTCTATACAAAAAACAAAAAAACATCGTTGTTTGAAAAGCTGTGGTACAATGGTTACACCTTAGTTTTTAGGGTGTATTTATGAGACATAAATGTTCAAAAATTATAGGAAAAGTTTATGAGCAATTCATGATATTTTCTCTTAGGCAGTTAGAAATCTTCTTTTTGTGGCTTGTTTATACCATTATGTACTATTCGATGTTATTATATCAATATTTTGTTGTCTGGCTCAAATGCATTTTATTAGGGTCGGTTTTTCAGGTGAATTTTAAATAGTGTACATACAAAGTATATATATTATAGTATTTTATATATATATGAATACGAAAAAAAAGGTTTCGTTTTAAAAAATATTTCAGATTATTCCCATGTCAATTTTATCATTCAACTTTTATCCAAGTGAAATTATTCAAGTATAAGTATAGCTGTAAACTGTAAGCATTTTGCTATATTAAAAAGTAATTAAAACAAAAATTATTATTGTGATCCTGACGATTTGAAGAATATTTAAAATAGCACCTTAGCTGTCAAGTTGTCTCCTTAAATTAGCTGCAAGCAGTTGTCAGATCAAGGAAAAAAAAAACAATATTGCCACTCTGTATCAAGAAGGACAGAACTCTGTTTTCGATCCTCAATTATAAATTGAGTCCGACAAGGATTTACACTTATAACTAGAGATGGGATTTGTGTTAGAGCGCGGGGAGAAGGCAAGAGCGGGATATATGGTTTAACTCAAGGTTAATAGAAATACAAAGTTAGACCATAAAATAATTGAACTAGCTAGAATTTTCAATTTGATGTATCGTACCGACAGTTGGCCCAGAAAGACAGATTTTGACAAGACCTTTGTGCATATCAGCTGCCTCCTAAATAATAATTGGGGGATAAAATGAATTATTTCTATAAAGAGGAGAGTCTTCTACATTTAGATTGCATTAGTATAGGGAATTATTATAATCATATTTAAGTTTATATACATTTATTTTCTAACGCACATGTAAATCAATTTATAGCAAAGATAGGTGATAATTCTTCTTTTAGGGGGAGATTTAACATACTCACGACTTATTAAATAATGAACAAAAAAGTAGAAAGAGCAAACACATCAAACAGTTTGTCCTTTTTAATCGCTAAACTTAGTTTTTTCTTTACAAAGGTCCCTTGTTTACTTATAGCTCTTTAGCGTTACTCTCCATCATTTATAAAGGCTGCAATATATATTTATGTCCTAGGCTACACTAAGTGTTGTCAGGTGCAATTTGACATTTCCTTGGTAAGTTTAACATTTTTGTAGCCGAATCGTACACAGAATGTTTTGACGTACGACCATCATTAATGTTGTGTACAGTGACTTGAAAAAATTAGTTTAGCAAAAAAATGGAATTAAGTCGTGAACATTTTCTTGCGATCATTTTTCACAACTTTCAACATGGATTATCACGACAAAGTTGCATTGATGAACTTAAATCTTTGTATGGGGATGAAACACCATCCTATAGCACTGTGAAAAACTGGTTTAATTAATTCAATCGTGGCTAATGCTCGCTCAAAGACGAACTCCGTGAAGGTTGTCCAAAAACGGCCGTTGTGCCAGAGAACATTGATACTGTTCGTGAAGTGATAATGCAAGATCATCATGTGATATACCGTGAGATAGAGACATCCTATGGCATTTCTTCCGCCCCCATACATTTGATATTGCATGTACAACTGGCCGTCAAGAAGGTTTGTTCTCGTTAGATCCCGCATAATTTGACATTCTCTCAAAAGATTGGTGCAAAGAAATGTTGAAAATATACGCTCGTGGTACTTCTAAAGCCGTTTAAAAGATCGTCACAGGTGAAGAATCATAGATCTATGCGTATGCATCCGAATTAAAACAACAATCGATCGTGTGGGTATTCGAAGACGAGCGAAATCCTACAAAAGTTGTTTGTAGAAGAAGCACTTCGAAGCAAATTGTCACCTGTTTCTTCGAAAAAACTGGTCATGATGCGACTGTTCCACATCAGCATCGTAGGACAGTTGATTTTGAGTGGTACATCACAATTTGTTTGCTTGAAGTCTTCGGAGAAATTCAAAAAACGAACAAGAGAAGACGAATCATTATTTACCATGACAATGCGAGCTCTTTTTGAACACCTAAACGTCGAATTGATGGATCATCCACCGTACAGCCCTGACTTGGCACCCATTGATTTATCTTTATTCCTTCAAGATGCTATTGAAGCATTTAAAAACCATGTTTTGGAGGTGTCTCAATTGGAGTGGAAAAGACCTTCGACAATTGGTTTGAGCGCATGCAAAAGTCCATAAATCATACTGGAAAATACTTTGAAAAACAATAAAACCATTTTTAATGATAAATATTTGCATTTTCATTATTAGGGCAGAAATAAATATAGCAGCCTACGTATCCTTACTCACTCTTGATTAGACTCTATACTCGCGCGCTAAAAAACTTAAGGTCTACAGCTCTAAAAATGGGCATGACTAACCCAAATAAACATTTGTATACAACATTAATCAAAGGACTAACATTGAATAGTTCAACTTCAAGTAAACTATAATCAAGGATGAAAATCCATTTAGAATAGGTATGTTAAAAAAAAAAAAAAATAAACTTGGTAACCCAATATGAAGAATGTTTTGGAGAAGAGAAAGCATAATGCTCCTGACATTTCATTAAATCAGCTACAATCAACTGTAACGAGAGAGGAATGAGACAAGGATATAAAAAAGGACATTTGCTATAATTAATTCGATTTCGATCCCCAATTCTACTCTGGGTCCGACAAGGATTTACAATTATAACTACGCAACAAATCCTCAGAATTACGAGCCGTTTTTTATTGAGCATGCACAAACGTTTTAACAGGTTTTGAATATCATTTAATCTATTTAGAAAAGGATGTTCACTACTCAGGAGTAAATAATAATGACAACTTCTACGGGAAAGAAAATTCCTTCGTTATACTACCAATTACAAATTATTAGGCCAGCTAAAAAAACACATCAAATTTACATCATTGACTATAATCTTTTCATTAAGAGCATGTATTGAACCGAGGTATCGTCACTTCGAATTTTTATTCCCTATAAATTTACTCCAATCCTATAAACTTCAGTCATTTTATCACTTCCAAATGAAGAGTTCCAACACTTTTATTGTTATTAGTACAATTTATGGAAAGAAGAGATCTTCCAGATCAGGATAATGGGCTCATTACTTTGTTATTCAAGCTATCATTCTATATATTATATTAAAAATAAAATAAACAGCTACATATGTATAGTCAAGAATGAAGGAAAAGAACAAGAAATGAAAAATAGATCAATTATTTGATAACTTGAGTATTTGTTCAAAATATGTAAGCGTTTTGTTGAAGATTGCTTTCATTAGCTTTTAGTTAATCCCTAGGAGTAGTAATGAAATTGATGTGGAAGGGGTTTTTATACAGTTGCTTGTCCTTAAAAATCAGATATGCAACTTTATTTCCTAGAAAAACTATTTTATAAAGTGTATTTTGTTAATTTTATAGAAAAAAGAATGTCTATATATTGGTTGCTGATAAAAATAAAATATTTCATTAACAATTGACAATTTTTATATAGAACTAATAAACATATATCGCTATCAGATAAAAGTAATTCTACAAAATAGACTGAACCCTGAAATCTACAAAGTAGAAAAATATAACTTAAATAAATAAGGTCTTCATCTACAGCTATTAAACCGACTGACGTATAGTTGTTTTCTCTCATGATTAAAAATGGTTATTTTTTGTTAGATAGTTTTAATATTTTGGTTTATTATCTTTATTAAATAATTCAATTAAAAGTTAAATTTTTAAAAATAAATAGAAAGTTTAAAAAGAACCAAATTTACTTTTAAAATATTAAATACTTAAGTGAATTGTAGAATATCAACTTAAATAATATTATTTGGATATAACACATTTAAATAATTAATTAAAATTAAATGTGGCCAATAATCAAAACATGTGTAGAACAATTTCATGCATACGTGCACTTTTTTTCCTTTAGTTAAACGAGAGCTTTTTTTGTTTTTTTATCTTAGAATGTTCAAATAAAGTAGGAATTGCATTATCTATCAAACACCACCGTTCTTTTGGAGATTTCCGCAGAAACATTGATTCTTCAAAGTGAGCCTACAGCAAATAATTTAAACATGAATAGTTAAAGTATGGATCCCAGTAACATCTTTATAAAACAATCCATTTATTTAATTTTCACATACCTGGAGGCTGGACACTATGATTGACAATTAATAAGTATTGTTGGATTACGATGAATAATTAAATTAAGCCGAGAATGTAGTTAATAAGTTGACTTCAAGAACTTTAAAATAGATGTTTTGGAAGCTGACAATTTTAAGCCAATCAGTAAAGAGAAGGAAAAACATTGTCTTCTTTTAAAGAGTGTCCACTGTTTCCCTTGAGTCCGTTAGTAGTACCAAGCATTGGCCGGAGTATTAGGCGTTGACGAAGAAACAAACATTGCTGTAATACTGAAATAATTATCAGTGTTAAATTCCATTTTTCATGAGCACACGTAGATACTCGATACTTAGATGTTCTCTCCTCTTCAAGAATGAAAATAACCGATTGAGAAAAAAAACCATTTTTCAGGTGGCAAAAATATATACGCAAAAGAAGGATTAGGAATTATAACTATAGATATATGTGTTCTTCATTTCTTTTTCTTTTCAATATGACGTGATGGATCATGAGCTAGAGGGCACTTAGAGATTTTCGACACATTCTTAGTCTCTTTTAAAGCGTGATGGATCATGAGTAACTTTTTTGGAAAACAAATTTAAAAATCTATGAATATTTACACAAAATTAAATAAAAAAAAATAAAAATCATCATGGCATAGCTATTCAGAAAAAATTAAATTTTTTACCCTATCTTTCCACAAAATTTTTTCATCACGACTAAAATTTCTAGAAAATAGCATTTTTCAGTCTTTTATGAGCACACAAGAATTTAATCTATTTAGGAGAAGATGTTCACTACTCTGGAATTAAATAATAATGACAACTGCGAAGGCAAAGAAAACTGATTATTCAGATTACAACTTACAAATTAAGAGGCCAACGAAAAAACACATTTCATTTGTTTGTATTGATTCATACATACAAACTTTGCTTTTTGAATAAAAATATTTTTTCCTCTTATTCTTCAAATTACAACAAGATCGATTTTTGAAAAACAAAAATTAACTAGAGCGTGTGGGGGTGAGTTGGAGGGTTTGTAGTCACCCCCCTCCCCCATTTAAGGAATTGTTTCTCTTTACTAGAAATTTTTTGGTTCGGGATAAAAAAATATTATAGGAAAATAGGGGTAAATTATTTTTGGAAAAATTTATTTCTTAAAAATAAGTCGTTCTTGCGAATTAAGCAGCAGATCTACGCATTTAATATTTCAAATATTTTTGCAAAAAAACTAATTTTTTTAATAGCTACGGCATTTTGAAAAAAAATTCCCAAAAATTTAATATTTGAAAGTTAATTTTTGTAATTTTTTTCAAAAAATTTAATTTTCTGTGAATAGCAATAAATTTTTGAATTTTTTTCTCAAAGGATTTAATTATTGGTGAACAGCTGTAGATATTTGATTTTTTTTCAAAAAAATTAATTTTAGTATAAAGCTATGGATTTATAACATTTCTTCCTAAAAAATTAAATAATTGAAATATAATTTAATTTTCTGTCAATAACTATGTTTTTTTGATTTTTATATCCAAAAAATTTAGTATTTAAAAAATATGTCTATATATATATATAAATAATCCTTTGAATACCCATGATTAATCATGATTTAAGTACCTAATATTTTACATGTAATAATGATGTCATCTTCAATATCCCACACTGTCTTCCAACCTATAAACACTTTATGTGTATATATATTTTACAACCATAAATCTAACACGTCCAGGTAACAAAAATAATTTATATATTACTGTGTTGTTATTATTTATTTGAAAGTGTTAAAAATACAATTCAATTATGGCCAAGAAGTAGGTGGAGTTGAATTCTTAATAAGATGTTCCACTTTTTTTTTTTTCATAGTAAATACAAACACGACTATATTTCAGAAAAACAAAAACAATATTCATACCTAAGTATATTTAAATCTCTTTATATTTTATTTTTACACGTTTATACTACAATATATAGTCATGTGGAGCGCCCATATTTAGTCAAGGGTCATTTATGGTGCATTGACTGAGTTTTTATAGCAGGTATGGAGTGTAAAGGTTATGGAATTTGAGATCAAATATAGTTTAATATCTTGTTTTTGCAGAAATTTTATTTCAATGAGAATTTTATGGCTCACACATGTCATTAATTACTAAAATATTATAAAATAAATATATTCATATGTTTGGTGCATCAGCATGAAATGATCTTAAACAAGAATTTAATGGTTAAATTCTCTCCGTTTCTTAATTTTTGTATATACGATGGACGAATGAAAAGTTTTTGCAAAGTCTGATAGATGGCACAACTGGCGCGTATCGAGGTGAGGTTTAGTTAGTAGCATCTCTTGGAAGAACACACAGCAACTTTGAGCCAGGTCATATATTTCTTTCCGTTTGGCATCCGTTTCAATCGTGGATGTGGAGTGATTTTCAAAAAGTGGACGGAGAAGAATTTTTGTGTGTTGATGAAACATTACTTTATGACAGGCAAAACGCCTCAAGATAATTAAAAGAAACTTAATAAACATTATGGGGACTCTGCACCTTCAATTAAAACACTCTATAAGTTTATCAAAATTTTCAGAATGGCCATATGGGCACAAGTAAAGATGAACGTTCTGGACGCCCTGTTGAGATTACTTCTCCAGAATGAATTGATAAGATCCATGATATGGTGATGGATGACGGAAGAGTGAAATTGCATGATTGCTAGTGCTGTGGGCATCTCGAGTAGGAACCCTATTTTGATTAAATTTGCGACCACATCCGCTGAGGTCGTGATGGAAACATACTTTTTTGAGGGCCAATCGTGAGCGTTTTTCTTGCAGTTCTGTAATAGTTTTAACAATTTCCAGAGAGTCAATGAGGATTATTCTTTGCGAATCCAAAATACAGACATCATAGTCTTCTCGATTCAAACGAATACCAAACAAATAGAAGTATACCAATCTGGCTGAAAGTTGGTGTGTGTTATTCCAAGAGATGCTACAAACTAAACATAATCTCGATATACGTCAGTAGTGCCATCTCTTGGACTTTGCATGTACTATCCAAAAAATTCTCGGATTGCGACATCGAAAAAGGGTATTTCGAAAAAATTACAAATCAAACTTTTGAGGTGTTATATGGGAAAAATCTTTTTTTTTTTTTGCCATTAAAGAGTTAAATAAGATTGCTCTTTAATAATTCATCAGGAAATTTTTCATTCCCTTCACACTCCTTATTCTATTCATTATTGTTTTTCAACTCTCTATGTCAATTAACTTATATAACTTTTGAAAATAATGAGTATAATCGTGTTTATTTATAGACTTAAACATAATTATATAATGTAATACATGTGTAGTACGTCAATTTGAAAATGATTTTGTACAAAAATCAATCAAAGGAGGGAATCCCAATTTATTTTTTTACTTCAAATAAGTGTACAATATATGTACATACAGTCCAATATTTCATAGACATATTTGAGTCAATACTAGGCTTTGTATTCAGATTTATGGGATGAGTTAAGATATACCCAAATAATAAACTGTAGTTTCGAACCTTTGTTTGATTAATTATACTTATGTTAACCAGGATATGGTTCCTTTCAGATAAAATGGGTCAATTACACATTCGTGTATTGTGAAAATCAACTTTGGCTATTTTTAATAGTGTTATTTATGGTGCACACAAAGGATTAATAAAAATAATATGGAGGAAAATTGACATAAAATACCGGGCTCTGCAAAATTATTTACCGATTATGTAAATATACTTTTTAAGAGGTTTTGTGGCAACCAATCTGATTGTTTCGTATTTTTACTGTTAAAATAAACAAAAATCCTTCCTTTGAGAGCGTAACAACTTCCACACGTGAGACCATGTCCAATCAGGAAACAAAGAGGATCAAAATTGCAGCCCTCCTCCGAGCAGAAGTGCCTCATAACAACATTAAGGAACAGGTTGGGGCCTCGTTGAAGACAATTTACAACTTTTCCAAGCGCTTGGAGGCTGGGGGTGATCTCAAGCATTCCCCTGGGGTTGGCAGGAAGCCCACTGTCTCAACAAGGCCAGTAAAGGCAGTGTTCAAGAGGACACCCAACAGGCCCATTGTCGACATGGCCAGAAAGATGGGAACTGTTTCAAGGGCATTGAAAAGGGCTGGAGGAAAGTCCCTGAGGCGTACTGAACGCCCTCTGCTAACTGAACGTCAGCGAGAAGTCAGACTTGAGCGTGCCAAGAAAATCTTGAATGGTATCATGAGCTCATCTGGACGCATCATCATTTTTTCAGATGAGAAAACTTTTACGGTCGATCCTGTTTTCAACAGGCAAAATGACCGTGTTGTGAGCTTTGAATATGTTTGGAGATCCAACGGGAAGGCCATGAAGCCGGGATGGTTTCCCACTGGCTCAGATTAACAGCGGAGGATTATGTGAAGATTCTGGCGTCCAAGGTCCTTCCGTGGATCAAATCCATAGTCGGCAACTCTCCTTGGGGTTTTCAACAGGATGGAGCACCCGTCCACGCTTCCAAGAACGCTCAGGAGTGGCTCAAGGACAACATGAACTTTTGGCCAAGGACTACTGGCCCCCTCAGAGCCCATATCTGAACCCACTAGACTTCTCTATCTAGGTGCACGTGGAGACCAAGGCCTGCAAAAAACGACACAAGAACATAAATGCCTTAAAGGCTGCTGTCAACAAGGCCAGGGCCTCCATTGACGCCAATTACATCCAGAAAGTCTGTGGCAGCTTCAGACGTCCCCTGATCACAAACTATTTTATTATTTTAAAAATGTATGAATAAATTGTTTCTCAAGTCATTTGAAATGTTATTATTGTCCGCAATATGTTCTGAACAAAAATCGGTAAATAATTCTGCACGGCCCGGTAATACAAATGTAATCCACGTTCAATTTGGAGAAAAATCATTCGTGTTTACTTTTGATATGGTGGGCCAAATATATAAATTAACTAAAAAGCTAGAGCACAAAATTTTAATTACTTGAAAGGTTATCACCTAAACAGTTCCTGTGATTGGACATTATTTCTTTTTTCTTATACGTATTTGCAATAAAAATATTTGCTTAATTGTTATTTGCATTGAAATATGATATAAAGACAAATATAATTGTTTTTTCTCCATTCTCATTGTGGATTACAACGACAGTATTAATATTTTATTATTATTATTATTTGCTTTCAACAATGTTTGGACAGAGAATGACTATAATTATTATTATTTGGTTTTGATGTATAGGAAATACATAATTAAGGACAGAGAAGGTACAAAACTTATTTTCTCAAATAACCAGTTTCCATAAATCATTTCCCCGTTTGCTCAGGTGACACATTTTTAGCAAATCTATTCTTGTCTTCAATAGCAGCTACGATAAATTTTAACAGAGACATTGTCTAAATATAGAATAAAACATAGAATAAAAGCTCAAATAATTTCGTTGTTTTTTTAATCCAAAAATCTTAACTTACTTAATTTTTCATATTCTTGGTTTGGTTTTAAAAAAGAAACATAACCAATCCAGAAAAGACCAATCCTATGGACAATTGGCCCTACGAAGTGAAATTTTGTTTACTATGATTAAATCTGAATCACTTCAAAGTAATTTTTTTAACTTTTAATAGGTATAATTTACTAGTAACTAGAATGGACACTCGCTAAAGGGCAAAGTTTCGCATAAAATAATTTTCTCTAAAAATAACAATTAATTTAAGTAATTTATATCTCAATTTGTATAAAATTTATGGTAGATTATGCGTTTTTATTGTCTTGTTTGGCTACAAAATTTGCCAAAAAAAATAATTTGTAACTTTTTCGGTAACTCTGCTTCAAACAAACACACCAAGGCGAAAAAATAACTTTGTTGGTAGAGATAATTTGAAATGTCATGATGTATAAGACAATAATTGATCAGTTTGACAGCAAAGTTTTTCATTTTAATTAATGCAATAGGGCAAATACCTTCATTCCATTTATTTGAGATTATCTTAAAATTAATAAAATCTACATGTATATTAAGATGTTTCTTCTTTTTTCATTTTGTTGAAATGTCCGGATCACCGGGTCAAAATCCGTTCCTATTGAAAAAAAAAATAGAATTGTGAAAATTTCAACCAAATTTAAAAACTTTTCGAGGTACCTCAACGCCCTCAAAGTTTTGAAAATTACACATTTTTTTAAAAGTGGTTTTTTCTTCAAATATCATATCTTAAATTTCTACTAACTGAAATGAAAATCTGCGTAGAAAGCGACCAAGAAAATTTACAATGTATATGTAGCCAATACTCTTTCAGTTCTTATTGTACAACAGTGGCCTGGGCGATTTTTTTGACCGCTAAATTCTGACGATCGAATAAATGCAGCCAGCAAGACATCATCAAGACAGCACCAGGTCGTACATATCTTTTATGACCTGCCAGAAAGCTCTGGAAGCTCGGATGAGAAGTTGTTATGCATCAACCCTACAGTCCAGACCTGGCAACAGGTCACTACTACCTGTTTCTATCTATGGTCAATGCGCTTGGTGGTACTAATAGAGGCCTGTGAAAATTGGTTGTCCGATTTTTTTCGGAATAGGGCCTAAGGATTCTACGAAAAGAGCATATAAAACTGAATTCCCGTTGTTAACAACATATCGAACATAACAGGGATATTGAATGATTGTAACATTTCTTATGACACATTGAAATACAGCTAAAAAACGAAATTACTTCTCCCCTAAACGGTTATTTATAATCCCTGTAATCTAAACTACCTATTTGTGATATCATTTTAAATTATATATTAATTTTACTACTTTTTTAAATTTACCATTTATTTTCTATAATACAATTTATGGGTCAAATACTCAGTTAAATACTAGGTTTGGAAGTCAAAGAGTAGCTGGGGCAAGCTAACTCACGTTATTTGAGGGGAAGGGGGGGATGGGATAAAAAAATCAAAAGATCCTCCAAATTCTGTAATCTTAATAACCAATTTGTAATAATGATACTTTCATTTATTAATGATACTTATATAGTTTTAGTTATTTTAATTTTTTTTTTTGTCAATTAGGTATACCGATAAATATCATTATTCATCCATAATCCCTACTAAAACAACTTGCTCCATCGATAGTATAAAAAAAATCATATCTCAAAATCCTTTCTAAAAGGTGATTAATTCACCAATATGTGAAAAATGTACTAATAACATTGAGCTTCTTTATTTACTCGCAGCCTTGACGGTCAAAAAGATAGAATTTGACGAATAAAAAAACTATGATGCATAGTTTTCTTTATCTTTCTTTTTGGCTACTGTTTATTACAATTTAGATATTGGTTACATTGAATTGATAAAAAAAAAAAAGAATCATAGACTGACTATAATATGATCCAATTTCAAAACTAAGGCTTTGGATTTATTTCTTTTTTGAGTGCATAATTCATAGAGTTATCTACTTTATACTATGAAATAGTTACTCAAAAAAAAAAGTATAGAGACGATAAAGCGATTTCGATTCGCAGTTAGGCATATTAAGGCTGTAGTATATTAAAATCTTCACATTGCACCAATGAACGTAGGCTATGGTAAAGGATTGAAAAAAAAGATACAGTCATACTTTGACATAGGAGTTCCCCAATATACGAATTTGTATTAAGATACTACCTGACCAAGAGTTGGCAAAAGAATGTAAGAGCCATTTCAAGTTAATTTAGATATTTCTTTTGGAATAAATTGATTTGTAAATAGTGAAACTCGTAAGTATTACTGTCTGCTATTTTATTCATGGGTAAAAAAATGTACTATCATTTCAACAACAGCTAAAGGGAAAAATTTGATTGATTGTTTCTGATGATGTAATAAAAAGTACAACAGAGTTGATTATCATTTTCTCTATATATCTAAATAGAATTGCCGAATATTGATGAATGAATAAAACCAAACAAATAAAAAGTAATGAATACCCTCTGTAACAGCTAATACATTCATTCAACTATTTGAGCATCATGTATGGGGGGGTTAATTTTTGGATATATTTTTTAAATCCAAGAGGTAAAATGTTTTGAAAAATAAATCTAAAAATTATGGATTTTTGAAAAAAAAATATTCAAAAATTTAATATTTGAAACTTTCTGAAATTATTTTAGTCATTTACAAAAAAGTAATTGTTTGGAAAAAAATTCAAAAATTAAATATCAAATATAAATTTTTGTTGAAAAAAAATGCTACAATCTATAGTTAATAACGAAAAATTAATTTTTTGAAAATAAAATTTAAATATAAAATGTTTTGGATTTTTTTTTTGCAAAAAAACTTCCAAAAATGAAACTTCAAATATTAATTATTTTGAAAAAAAAAGTTCAAAATCCATAGCTTCTTATAAAAAATTAATTTTTTGGAAAAAAATTTCAAATATTATATTTTTTGTGCTGCTGCATAATTTGCTAGAATGAAAGAAAATAAAAAATTGGGGGAGGGGGATACAGTCTTCCAACCCACGCCCTGTGGACAACCCTGTATTTAAATTCAGGGGGAGCCATATATATATATTTAGGCCAACTTGTTGGATATTACAGAGTTCTCTTTAATTACATTGGTATGAGTATTTATCAATTCTTTGTTTTAGTACCTCAAATCTTTGAGTTTCTCTACCTACTAATATATGTACAGTGTACACTAATGGTTTAGACATGATCCATGCTTTTCACCTAATAAATAAAATATGGAAATCAAATGATTTATATGATCAATATTTACACAGTTACATTCAACTTCCTTCAAGGATATGAAACATAACTATTTTTAGTGCTAATTCACGACTGTATTGATATTATTATACGTACTTATGTGGTGTGTCAACAAAAAAAAAACCTTGACATTAATAAACAAAAGGTATACTACATATCAAGAATATAATTAGTATTCAAAATTGGAGGATGAGATAAAATACCCAAGAATTTTAGCGATAGTTTAAACACTTTATTAGATGTTTTTATAATACACTGAGCCCGATATGTCCTCTCAAAAAAAAAACCTATCAATTTCTCATTATTTCATTGAGACGAACAATTTTGTCCTCTTTAATTACAATTTGTGACACACACGAAGACTAAAAAAGAATAATTTATTTACAGAAATTGAAGATATTTTCTCGAAGAATACAAATGTAATTCAAACTCAATTTGTAGAAAAAATATTTATCTTGCTTATGCGTTGACAGCCCACATTTATACATACAGCTCAATATTTTATAGACATATTTCAGACAATTATAGGCGTTGTATTTAAACTGCTAATAAGAAGCAAGACATCAAAGAACTTTAGCTACATATAATTAATAATATTTATTTGATTGAAGATATTGCCCCGATCTGACCCCTTTCAAATTAAATCTATTAATTTCTCATTTGTCTATTATTGTGATGATCAATTTTGGTTTCTTAGAACTGTAATTTTCTACACATCCAAAAGGGTAATAAAAAAAATTTGTTTATAAAAATTGACGATGATACGTCAAGGTATACAAATGTAATCCATACTCAAGTTTTAACAAAATCCTTCTAGTTTGCTTTTGTATTGACGTCCCACATATTTACAAGGCAAGGACTCAAAAATTAGAATCCTCTTTGAAGATGTACAACCTCAGTTTTAAAAGTCTGTCAATTTTGTACTTGGTGCCGTTCAAAAAAGCTGGCAAAAAACTACAATTTAATGTTAGTTTTGTTCTGCCATCTCCTCCACTCATAATTTGATCCAAAGAAGTTATTTTGAACAGAAGAAATGAATGCTTCTTGGCATAATCAAGAGCTCAGGTCAAAGGAACCTTCTGGATCAAAACTCTAGCTCAGGTAATGATCCTCGACGTCGTGATGCCCAATGACTGCAAGATGCCTCCGTACTTTTTCAAGGCCAATGAGAAAGTCAACATGGGCGTCTACTACAAGGTCCTTAGGTACCATGTCTTGTCATGGTTGAAGAATACGTTCCCCAAGGACAGCTATATATTTATCCAAGATGGAGCCCCGACACACACGTCCAAGAAGATGTAGCATTTCTGCAGGGA
This sequence comes from Lepeophtheirus salmonis, assembly GCF_016086655.4. Lineage (NCBI taxonomy): Eukaryota > Metazoa > Arthropoda > Copepoda > Siphonostomatoida > Caligidae > Lepeophtheirus > Lepeophtheirus salmonis. The sequence goes on along the minus strand of NC_052135.2, from coordinate 1,756,245 downwards.
GAACATGGTTGCTTTCTGACCAGAAGACTTCTGGCCTTTGCCCAAACCTGGACTTTGTTGTTTGGAGCGTCTTTAAGGCAAGACGAACAAGAATTTTCATCCGAATGTCAATGCCCTGAAGGCTGTGATCACGGAGGAGTGTAACAACTTGTCCTCGGACTTCATCAAGGCAAGCCGTGCTTCTATTCGATCCCGTATTGAGCCATCACTCAGCATGGAAGGGGATATACTAAATCAAGAGTGTACAAAATTGTTGAATTACCAACTTTTGCTCCAAATATCGGCCATAAAAATAGTGAAAAAGGCTTTAAAATTATTCTAATTTTTGAGTCCTCACCCTGTAGAATCATATATCTTTAAATCATTTTCTATGTATGAAACTCTTTCAATAGGTATTTGAATAGAAATTAAGAATCTAATATGAGAAAAAAAGTAAGTTCCTTTTTTTCCTTAACGGAACACATAGTCAAATACATATACATATGTATAATAAAAAATATAATTGTATTTTTTCCATTTAGTTTAATTAATATCCTGTTCGTTTAGAAAATGAATTAGAATTAAAAGTCTATTGTCATAAAAGAAATTAATGATATGCGTTTAATATCATACAGTCATAATAAAAAATAGAGAATAGCTCTAAAAAAAAAGTTTTGAAGAGGAAATAAATTCGTTATAAACTACTTTTATTTAAGTTTATTCTCTAAATTAAATCATTGTAACTTTTGTCAAATGTACTTTAAGACCTCTCTATTTCATTTTTATTTATTACCTTTCCCAATTGGTGAATAAAATAGGCAAAATCGTAATAACTAATTTGCACTATCTATATACAAAAATACAAAAAAATGGTCAATTTTTTTGTCATTTTTGATTTGTTCAAAATATATATATGTTTTATTTGTTTCGAACTGAAAATTCTAGATTGGTCTGAGACTATTTTGGCTTTTTGTGAATCAAACTATTTTGTTTATTTAAAGAAGTTCGATCCGAATCGGTCCTACACAATTATCAGTCTTTAGACCAATTCTAAAGATGAATTGTTGATGGGATCACTTGTATTTCAGAAGCGTTATAATCGACAGGGTCATGTCAATAGAAGTAGCATGAATTATATTTCCAAGCCTAATAAAAAAATTGCTCTTAATATTGAGACCAAAATAATCAGTCTACAAAGACAAAACGATTAAATTTCGACCTACGTTCTGGCCTGTAATATCGGTTCAAATCGTTCTACAAAAATCATTTAAAGCCGAACGTAAAAAATTGGTCTTAGCCCTGCCTTACCACTAATATATATATAAATCTAATGTTGGGTAGTTCTTAAATGTGTTTTTTTTCTTCGCAATGTTGAAGGAACATACTTCAAAAATTATAATTTTAGCAAATAAATATAAAGTTTGAATCATATTGATCAATGTTTATAAGTTGTGATAGCTTTTGAAGATTTTTAAATTTAATTTTTTGTTCCGAAACGATTGTTTATTCATCTTAAATATAAATTTATTAATTAAAAACTTCAAAGGGGATGTGCTACCCCTGAACATTAATCAAACTTTTTATTTATCCATTTTTTACAAACAGGATCATTTTAAGGGTTAGCTACCCACCCCAAAATTTATAAAAAAACACCATTATTTAAGAACCCTCTTATGTAAATACAACACTCCTTATTTTGGCTACAATCAAAAAGAAGGAAAATACTTATTTATATGCATTGTAGCCTTTAATTACTCATTTGCAAATAGCTTTATGTCGGCTGTTAAAAGACGTAAATTTAACATAAATATATATATTTATTTATGATTTGTGCAAAAGGCCTAGCGTTTATTTTGCAATGCAAGGGCAATTTATCATCAATGCCACTAATGACATACTCTTTATGTACCTACCTATGTAGCATCGTTCTAACTTAATTAATTAATGTATGCAAAACAAAATTTGTAATAATTTATTGTGAAACAAAAAAGAACCCGTCTTTTTTGTATAAATATAATATTATTAGGGGGACAATTTTTGGAGAGCACGGAGAGAAGGAGGAGCGATACTTAGGTTATTACTGAATTAAGCCCCTTGGGAATATCAGCTACCTCCTATTTGATTTTCAAGAGATAAAATGAATTATTGCTAATAAAAATATAATATTTAAAATAGCATTATTGCTATAAAAAAGTTAAAATTATAAATAACTATATATTTATTTATTTCATGATGTATTTTTGAAACAATTGACAACAAACATGGACGATAATTCTTCTTTCAGAGGGAGAGGTTGACTTCACGAGGATTTATTAAAGAATGAACAAAAAAGGAAGAAAGATCACACGTACCAAATTACGTACAAACGCCAAACCGTGCTTGTTCTCTACACAAATTGAATTCTTATTCATATTACATTCAAAAACTAAAAAACCGTCTTTTTAGTATAAAATACGTCATTACCGATATTGTATCACACAATCTATTCATCGAAAAGAAACAGAAAAAGTTCCAAATTAAGTTGATTGTTACCCAATTCTTTTCCACTACAGAATTATTAATTGATAATTGTTGGAAATTGTTCACATCTTAAAAAAGAGCTTATTTCAATTCAACTAATCAACGCTCAGAACACTGATTAAGAAAAAAGAAGCAGACATTTCCAGTGGACAACAAAATATACTTGGAAAAATGCTCTCGGGAAATTTTCCCGTGGAAGATTGCCCGTATTTTGCTCAAACTTCATGATGAACAATAACACAATATAAATTTGCTTAATTTAATTATAACAAATATCTAAACATATTTGTGTGTTCCATCCACCATATTATTAAAATATAGTTTCCTTGCAATTTTTTAAATTCAATCCAATCTTCTAACAAAATGGATCGTGAGGATTCGTAAGGAGCGGGGAAGAAATAGCATAGGGTCTAGAAAAATATGGTTGAATATTGACACTACCAAGACTTCCACACTCAACCCAAGGGTTTGAAACTATTTTTTGATATTAGAGGGGGACCTTGAATGTATGAGATGCCTTGGTGGGGGTTTTTAAAGATCAAGGGCTACCTTCAAGTACCCTGTGCAACCCATAGACATGGAACTATTATTTGATATTAGAGGGGTTTCTTGGATGTATATGATACTTTAGCATAACAATACCACATTACCCCGGAACATTGGCCAATTCGCGGGTGGAGAGTATTTAACCATATTTGAAGAGGTCCTATGCTATTGATTTCCCCATGTTCCTTGTATATTACTCACACTTGAAGGTACTTTCTTTGGGATGGAACAAACAAATATGTTTAGATATTTGTCATAAATAATATTAGGCGAATTTATAATTTGTTATTATTCATCAGGAAGTTTGAACACAATACGGTCAATTTGTCTACATGGCAATCTTGCATGGGGAATTTTCCCTAGGGCAGTTTTCCGTGAACGTGAAAAAATATAGGATTTTTTTGGTGTACATTTACGCTATACAAAACATCTTAAAAACACTATTTTAACTATTGTGATCGACAATAAGCAAATATGGGATTATTTTTTTTTAAATTGTTTTTATATTTTTTTCAAAGGTTTCCTTTTGTTTTTTAATCTGATTCTTGTTTTTTTTTTTTGCAAATTTTAAATCATTTTTAAGTATGGGTATTCAATTCCATAATCTGATTTATTTAATGCATTTTCAGAATTAATATTCATAGCATATTCTTTTATTATGTAAGAAATGTTAGGATATATATATTTTTTTTTAATATTGCAAATCTATTCTTATTTTGATAAAAAGGGAGGTACTAAAAAAATCAAAACATTAATTCAAACTTTTAGTACGCATGAATTTTACAATGTGAAAATTATATCAACATGTCCGTTAAATTAATTCATGCAACCATAGCATGTCTAAAATTAATATATGTTATTAGGGACAATAAAAGAGAAAATTCGGTTTTCCATGCTGTAAACATTTTGATGGTCATCACTGAAAAGAATCAAAAATATATATTTGTGTAAAAAAATATCCAATTTATATATAACCGTATAACAGTTCCTTAATATTAAATCATTTTCTAAACTATCTTGCTTGACATGTATAATAATACTTTATTAAAATGAAAAGCAAGATAATTATATATATGTTAGGACAACACGAAAATGCGAAAAAGTAAACTTTGGGCACATTTTTCAATTAGTATCGATATTTTAAGTAGACATAATATATTTCATTATACCCTTCAAAGTACGATGTTTTGCAATGATGTATTTGTAGACATTAAATCTTTAATGTGGATTGTCAATATATGAACAATCTTTAAATCAAATTAAGAAAAAAAGATTATCTATTTTTTTTTTTTAAATGCATATGTACAATGTACATACATCAAAAAATTTCATAGACACATTTTAGTCAGTTATAGGATTTGTATTCAAAATTTGTTCTATAAGTTAAGATACTCAAGAGCTTTAAAAATAACTTAGAATCATTATTTGATTTAAGAGACTTATGTTGTCTCCCAAATGGCCTCATTTAAATAAAATCTATTAATGTATCATTCTTTTGTTACGATGTATTTTGACCACTTTAAGTATAATTTGCAACGCACCCAATTGTTTAATGAGAATAATTTATTCATATAAATTGAAGATAAAACGTCTAGGAATAAAAAAAACACACTCAATTTTGACAAAAAAAACAGTCTAATTTGCTTTTTTGTTGACGGGCAACGTATATATTACGGATAAAGTAATCTATGTACATACTCAAAAAGTCATAAAACGTATTAATGTATCCTCTATAAAATTCGATTGTATTTCAATTTTGTCATAAAACTTTATGTCAATGTGCTTCTTTTATTGTGACGATCAATTTTGGCTAGTTTAAGTACAATTTGCAACGCACCCCAAGGGTAAATATGAATAACTCGATGATAATTTGTCGAACATTGTAAATGAAATCAACATATTCTTTGTGGCAATGTAATATTATGCATTTGCTTGAATTTATAGCCTAGTGTGTAAGACTTGAAAGCCCTGGAATGGTGACACTTACATTTTGTAAAAATTCCTATATTTAATGTGTAAAAAAACTTTACTACTAATTGATGAACGAAGTGATTATTGTTTGAATTCTGGTTTGAAAACGCACAACTTGACCCGACCCACGCATCTCTAATATATATATCCCCTATGATGTTCAAATATATATTTATTGATCCATATCAAAATTAGAATTTGGCACAGAAGCTTTTATGTATTTAGATAAATACGAGCACAAATTTAGTGGCTTATATAAACCTCAAATAAAAAAATATGCTTAAAAATATATTTTCGAAAATATGAAGTAAATTTTTTCATTATTTTTTGAATAGGTAAATAGTACATATTTCAACAGCATGGATACTAACATACACTAGATCCATCATTGTTCCTCTAGTAATGTAAGATAAGTATGTTTGTACATAGTTTATACATACATACTTGGGAAAATCGCATGAAGTTCTCATCAATTACACTTTGATAAGTCGAAACGTTCTATCACATTACATTTCTACATACAGACATATATATGTTGATATAAGATTGATATCATGGAACATTTGAGATAAAAATGCCTTCATTGTACGATTGTATGTCTTTGTATACAATGAGTTGAAAAAATACATTAATGAACTTATACATTTTTTTTTATTAATCTATATATCATACCCTGCATGGAAAATTGACCACAATTATACAACATCTATAGTTATAAATCATTCGATTTGTCCCATCCACAGAAGAGTATGACCCATTCAAGGATCCCTTGATAATTTTCCCATCTACAGATGGATGACAAAAAAAATAACATCTTATTTTCTAAATTGCACCCCAGACACACGGGATAATCACAGAGGCCTCAAGAGAGGTTAAAAACCCCACCACTAAATACAACACCAACCCTTTTAAGAACCATAATAGAGCCCTCTGAATTTGCAAATACTTATTTACAATGGCATATTCCATAGCCACTATCCATTTGTAAAGGTTTTTCTGTAGATGGGAAAGATAGCCTTAGATGTGCTAATCACATCTTTATACGGGATAGATTAGTAGATAACCATATAAATGCAAGCAATTTTCCGCAAGGGCAATTTTCCGGAGGGGAATATTCAACCACTAGAAAAATGATTTACTATTGTCTTGAAGGTTATTTCTGTAATAGGTATACCTTCTGGCCACCTTGTGAAACAATCCATTATAGTTAGGGCATAGCGCTGTGCCTGAATTAGAAGGAATGAACCGATTATGTCTACGAGAATAAAGGAAAATCTTTCAGATGGAGGATCGAAGAACGACGTTGGTTTTGATGTCCTGAAAGGTTTGGTTTTCTGACAGGCTAAACATTTTAGTTAAATTAAGTGAGACTAAGAAGGGTGGTTGGATTGACTGATTAGGTTCATGGAGGGTGCCTAAGTTTGTATATAAATGGATTTGTAAATATCTCTACTAATTTGAAGAAATAAAAAGGTTTATGTCCTGGTCTCGAAAATTCTTAATTCTAAAACTGCACCCTGTATATCTCAAAAAATAAATTATTCATGTTTGTTATGTACCTTGAACATGTATTGGATTAGTTATACCTTAATATATATATCTTTTTATTGCAATTCGATAAGAAAATAACTTTCCAATACTCTACAAATACATATGTAGGTATAAAAATTTATTTAATGAATTATCAATATTCAAAATTATTAATCTACATTTATTTTTGGTGATTTGTATTTTACATACCAGAGGTCATATTTTATACAATTCTAAATATACACCACCGCCCCTTTTCTAATTTTAGGGCGTCCGCAGGGAGTGTAGCTGCTCCACCAAAGTTAAAGAAATTTTACTTTTTACTAAATAATTAAATTATTGAATTTTTTTTCGAAAATTTAAAATAATTTCTCTAATTTTTTCCAAAAAATATAATTTTGTGATCAGTTGTGGATTTTTCAAATTTTTTTCCAAAAAATTTAATTTTTGTGAATAGTTGTGGATATTTGAAATTTTTTCCAAAAATTTAATTTTTTTTTTGAATAACTATAGATTTTTGAACTTTTTCTCTACAAAATTTACTATTTGAATTTTGCAAAAAAATTTTACAACAGCTGTGGATTTTTGAAATATTTTTCCAAAAAAAATTATTTCTTGTGGAATACTGTAGATTTTAAATATTTTTTGCAAAAATTTAATCACTTGTGAATATTTTGTAAATCGTTATTCGGAAAAAAGAAAATTTTTAAGAGCAGCTGCGCAGTTTGAAAAAAATTTCAGGATTTTTTTTTTTTTTGACCAGCTGTGGATTTTTTAGAATATTTTTCAAAAAAGTTAAGATTTGAAATGCTTTAAAAAATAGATTTATTTTTTTGGACCGCTGTAGATTTTTGAATATTTTTCCAAATAAATTTAATTTTTGTGATTTTGAATATTTTTCCAAATAAATTTAATTTTTGTGAGTTTCTCAAATTATTTATCCAAAAAATTTAGTTTTTGAAATTTTATCAAAAAATTTAACTTTCCAATTTTTTTTTTCCAAAAAAATCCTACAACCAAGTCCTTCCCCCTCTCCCACCAAAAAAATATAATCCTACAGAAGTCCCTACAAATATCAAATCTCACTCTCAAGAGTAATAACTTTGTATAATCTACGACTCTCCCTTTACATACAACTGTAGTACACATGTTCACTGTATATGTTTCCAAATAAATAACCTAGAGTTCTGTGGCAATAATTTAAGAAAAAGTACGTATGTACCTAATAGTGTTATGTAAAAGGGCGTAAAACGCCTTGAGAGCATCTAAATTATTCACTGAATTTATTACGAAGCAAGTATATCTCCTACATAAAAGTATCTAGGGCAAAAAAAATAAAAGTGTGTAATTCAATTTCATTTCCTCCATATGGAACTTTTTGTTTTGTATGTTTATTGTTGGCAAATGGAACGCATATATTTGTACTATGTCTGTATATGTTAATACATCATTGAGATGCTTAGCTATTAAAGATAGGTGGAATTGGTTGTATATAATATATGTAGATGGATAGATCATCTTGGATGTAGATAGAAGGGGAAATAAGATGGAGTTCCAAATATAATCAAATGCAGGACCTCCTTTGATACGGAATAAATTGTGCTGCAACCAATTTGTTTTCCGGTTCGGTCTTAAACGTAGTGTTGTGTTGGTCCCTATTTAGGACTGAGTTCCACTGTCCAGTCCAAACTCACTTGTCAGGAAGGTAAAATCGATCCCTTGTGACGTTAATAAGGGTATTTTTCCTTTTTTTAATTATTCTGTTATAAAATAAAATAAATTATACAACTTATTAATAAGTAAAATATCCTCGTTTTATGTTGTATATTAATGAAAAATATAATATTTTTTGCAAGATATGTACATATTTCATTTATCTTATTTGGCTTTATAAACCATCCATATTCTAAAGAAAATTCCAAGGACCGATGGTGAAGGACCGGTCCAATAGACTGACGTTCTAAGAACCATTAGGACAGGTACCAAGACTCAACTGCATCGAATAAATAGGGATCAACACAACAATACCTACACGTCATAATCTTTATTATATCACACAGTCATTTATACGAAAATAATCGTAATAAAAGGCCAAGTCAGTTGCTAGTTAAACAATTCTGGGCGAATATTTCCCAACTATACAATTATGATCCAATAATTCTTGAGAATAGTTCACAGTTGAACAAGAACTCATTCTATTTATGTTAATTAACGTTCAGAACACTCGCTGGGGACAAAGAAGCATAAAGAAGTTTAAATGCTTTGTGAAGTAGGATTTTGACCTGCATTGTTTCCTTGCTGTAGTCGTAAAGCAATCTGTTGGCTCGGGGTTCATTTTGTAGTATACGGAGGGGGCCTGAATGCTTGGTGGGGTTTTTTCTGTTGCTTGGTGGCCTTGTCATTCACAAAACAAGTTTTGAGGCTATATATAATGATTTTGTAAGTAAATGCTGGGGAAATTTCCGAAACGTAATTTACCACACTGGCAATTTTATCCTTGGTCAATTTTCCCCAATGGTAGCTTTCTCAATAGCAATTTTCCTAGAACCCAGTCTGGGATTTCTGAACCAAAAAATAATACTAGTGTTAACTCAATTACTCCCATTCATTGCATAAAAATACAACCTCACTTTTCAAAGGCATATGTACAACTGATTATATGTATATATTTTGAAACCTTTGACTAAAAATGCACATAGACAATTAAATCAAATAATGGAACTGATGCTTTAATCAAGTATTTTTGTTTTTCCATTCTATTATTTTTACGACTTACTCTATAACATAAAAAGAATGCCAGATAATTTTTTCATTAAATGACTTTTAATAGGATTTTCGTTTCTTTTTTTCAACAATCCGATTGTCACGATTTTTATTTTTATTTAAAAAGAGAAAGAAATACTCAATTATAAGTGATAATTGCTTTAGTTTTAAATTTTTTGAAATACGGTTTTTTAGACAAGGGAATACATATAATGAGTATATTTAGAACATACTACCCATTGTCTTTGAGCCCTAATGACTTAATTATTTGATTGTCTGTGTGGAAAAAACGAAATGTAAACTAATTTAAATGTTGGTTTTTTGTTCTTCCTCCTCTTTGTGGTTTAAATTCATAAATGAAGCAGCAATGGATATATATTTTCTTGTTATTCTAAAAGTATTTTCATATTTATAAATACACTAGCGGGGATATCCAGCATTGTTCGGAGTTATTATACGTTGATGTACTGACAAAAAAAACCCTGACAAACTTGGATTTAATAGAAAATATATGCACTCACTTTTCTTTTTTAATATGAGGCGTTGAGCTTTAGTTACTACACTCGTTGTTACATTGTTATTTCTTAGATTAAGTAGTCACAGAGTTCTAAGATATTAAGGAAGCACGTAAAAATGAGGCGTCTATAGACAAACAAACTAGATATGTTCCAAGGTTAATAGAAATACAAGGTTATACGTGTACGACTAATGTTTGAATTCCACCACGATTTTTATTAGTGACGTCATAGAATATGATTGGTTGTGTGTTTTGTTAAAATCTGTCTGTCTTGCCAAGAAGTCGGTAAGATACATCAAATTGAACATTCTAGCAATAGTGACGTCATAGAATATGATTGGTTGTATGTTTTTTCAAAATATGTTTATCAGTCCAGCAGTTGGTACGATACGTCAAATTGAAAAGATTAATTGATGGTCTAACCTTTTATTTTTTATTACTCTGAGAATGTTCGAGCTCTAATTACGAGTAAGACATTCATTTAAAGAAAAATAATCTTCGAGATTGCTTTTGTATTGGGATAATAAAATGTAATAGAGTTCATGTGCAAAGCTTTTAAATGGACGTTACTTAAATTAGAGTCTGAAATTTATAATTTCAACAATGCTTATGTACAAAATTGTATCTGACAACATCTTGATATTTTTATATTTCAATTTAGTATTAATGCATAAAGAATCAAATTTTTTTAATGCCTAGTTCTTTTCGTTCTGTTATTCGATAAAATAAAAATACATGAAGCTCATAAACATAGGGTTTTATGACGATAAGTAAAAAAACATCGAATTTCATGCAGGATACATTCATACGTTTTATGACTTTTTGTGAAAATATATTACATTATCTACGTAATATTTATGTAGTCCGTCTACACAAAAGCAAGCTGGAATGATTTTTCTATAAATTGAGTGTGTTTACTTTCGTATTTTTCCACAAATTGAAAGCAAAAAATTGTTCTCATTAACCAATTGGATGCGTCGTTAATACACTTGAAGTAGCCAAAATTGATTGTTATAATAAAAGAATAAGAAGCTGATAGATTTGATTAGAAAAGGACCGTTTTGGGACCAATATATCCAGTTACCATCCAATAAAGATCCTAAACTTATACTTAAAAATCTTGTTTATCCTTACTTATCCAATAAAATTGAATGCAAAAACTATAACTGACTCAAATGTGTCTATGAAAAATCGGAATGAACGAGTGTCGTATGAAAAGTACTTGCAATGTCCGAGAGATGGCACTAATGGTGCGTATTGAGGTTATGTTTAGTTAGTACAATTTGTTGGAAAAACACCCATCAATTTTAAAGCAAAATCAGTCTATTTCTATCTGTTTGACATTTGTTTGAATCGAGGAAGTGGAGTGATTTTAAAAAAAATGAACAAAAAGAATTTAATGTGTTAATTAAACATTACTTTACGCAAGGCAAAACATCTCAGAAAACTAATAAGAAACTTGATAGACATTATGGGGGCTTCAATTACAACAGTTAATAAGTGGTTTCAAAATCTTAGGAGGGACCATATGGGTACACGTGACGCTGAACGTTCTGGATACCCTGTTGAGTTTACTTCTCCTGAAATAATCCTCATCGATTGCCTCGATCTTGCTTTTACGAGGTATTACATCATGAAATTGGCATTGAAATATGACGATTTTGTTGACTATCCGCTAGTACACCCCTAAAAAAATGGCATCCCCTCAAAATGGAACCAAAACCCTTGGAATTTCATATTTTTTAAACTATACATTGAATATTTTCCTATTATATGAGCAATGACATTTCTTATCAGTATGTATTATGAATAATTTATAAGGATCTAAAGAGTACTGTCGTTTTTCATAATTTTTCAACCTAAAAATGGAATTATATCGAGTTCAGAACAAGATACAGAATCCTAAAAAACAATTTTTCTGAAGTTTTATAAATCATACTTTTAATTTGGGGATTGAGTCAAGGGTAAAAAATGAATCTGAAGGATAATAGTCGAATTACTCTAATACCAAATATTTCAGAATTCAGATGACGGGGAAAAAAATGGAAATCCGTTTTGTATTCTGCACTCATAGATAAATTCGATTATTGTCTTCAATTCATTAATACATAATTCCCCCCCCCTTTTAATAAATCCCCTGTGTTATTCTAAAAAATATATACCAGAAAGATACTTTTAAAATCATTGTTATATTTAATATGAACCTAGTATATTGAATAAAATATAATACGTTTTTGAATGCTAAGGTTTAAATATTAGATAATATTTTACGGCAAATTCAAAATAGTATCAAAAATGATATTATTGTCGTTTTATTATAAAAGAAGCTGACTCTACGTATTATACACTCTAAAAAGGTACGACGTAGATCAATGGTCAATCCACTTGGGAAAAATAATTCTCCTGAACTCAATGAGCGTAGATTCTTATCCAGTTTGTTCCTAGAGAAAGAAATATAAATTCAAGTACATATGGACTTCAAAGACAATTCCTAAGTCATATGGATTAATTGCAATACTTTATTATAATGTTTACTTATACTTAATCAGTGCTACTCCATCCGACCAATTAAAGGAGCATTAAGGAACAAGGTACTGGATTTTAATTGTTATACTAATTTATAAAAAATCAAGGAATTCTATTCTATGTATATTTTGAATCATGTCCGTAAAGAAAGAAGTATTTAGTTATTTGCAGTTTTAAATGTATCATGAATCCGCCAATAATAAGTTGGCAACAAGAACGTTATGAAAGGCTTGCTACCATGTGGTTTTTTTTTATTTTTTTCAAGTTGTCTTTTTCCTTTAGGCAGTTGCAGTGGAAAGTATATCAACAAGTTCAACGTGAGGCAGAAACTATTCTGAGTCCAACAAGAATTTATACTTATGTTTAACTCAAAAAAAAAAAAAAAAAATCTTCATTGTTACTCTCAATTATTCATAAACTTACGTACTTTATACTTAAATGTTCTCTCCTCAAGAATGAAAGGATAGTGATACCAGCTAGGGGTAATAAAAACACAACACAGATTGCTAACATGAAAAAAATTGAACGCTAAAAAATGCAGAAAGTAAACAACTCTATATATGATTTTTTTAAATAGAGTATTAAAAAAATATATGGCGTTATAATTTATGCATACTCAAAACAAAATTATATATCATTCTTCATACATTAAGACGTAAAAAAAAAAGTTTACATATATATTTAAAAACACTAAATGAAGACAGTTTTTACATCCCTTGCTTTATGTAGATATAAGTTTTAAAAAAATTCTTGAATAATCTGGAAATAAATTATTTTCAAATTATTATTTTTTCACTCTCGCTTTGTTTTTTCAACATTTATGAAATTGTTTTCAGAAGAAGAATGTACAAAGTTACAATAAATCTTCATCTGAGCAAACTGCGGAAGGATTTCGTATATTTACATATATTAAAGCCTTTTTGGATAAGGAAGAGGGTAAGCCTTTAAAATGATGTCACTTTTTTTTAAATATTTTTTTCTTAAAGTTATGTATATTTATCCTTATTTCGAATAAGTTGCTGAGATTTGAAGTGCGTAAAGATATTAAGTGTTTTTTGTATGTATGATTACGCAAAGGCATTATTTTTTTTTCTGTCAATTTTATTCGTTTTCTTGGAGATATTGTTTTTTAATCCACGGATTTTAAAACACAAAGTATGATCAGGGGAGATAAATTGTATTTATAATATTTTTTACAATCTTGAGAAGATATTATTAATAGTCATTAGATATTAAAGGTTAAATAAAACAAAAATTTCGAGATCTCGAAATTTTTTTTAATGACGATATCAATAGATGGAAAGAAAAATAAAAAGATTGTCAAATCTACCGATTAATTTAATCCAATAACAGCAACGAGATTATTGCTCGCTCATTGTTTTCTGATTTAAACAAAATAGAGTCCGTTTCTTAGAACAAAAAGGGGTCTAAATTGATGATTTTTATTCAGTTTTATTAAGAGTAACATTATAATCAAGGATCAAGACAGCCTATTATACTGTTAATAAAGAAAAATATAGCTTAACCGTATAACTACATAATTGACAGTAAAATCAAAATACGTGTTAAAACTAAATATTTAGGAATACAAATATACTCTTAGGTTATAAATTCAGAAAATGGGTCACAGCTCAGAATTTGGTGTACTTACCACCCTCAACAATCATTAGCCATTATAGCACTAATCGGTGGTTATTCAAAAAAAAGTAACAAAGTATAAATCGTAGACACTTGCTAGAAAATATAAGTGTATCAACTTACCCGGTTGTCAAATACCTACAATACATTTTAACTTATCAAGATGTCCCTATTTTCATCGTACCATGTAACCATAGTCAATATTTTACACTCTGTAAAACTATTTACACAAATTCCAGTTTAAATTTATAGCAAAATCTATTTTATACGTTCGAACGCATATGATAATTACTCGTACATAAATTCACCCACACGTATTGAAAGATGCAAGCTCGTTAATGATTTTTGATGTCATAAAAGCAACGTATCTTCTTGCCTTTTTCTGCAACTTTGAATCCAATTGAGTAAAACAGTATGTCATTTGAAGAGAATTTAATTTGGCAACGAAATTTTTTAAGAGATAAGAAGATATTATACCTTACTATTAAAGAACAACATTTTTTATTGATTTATGAAGAAAAAAGTGGGAAATATTAATAATATGTATTTGAAAGGAAGGCTCTAAAGTACTTTTTTACTGTACTTGTCCTAAAAAGGTGTTGCAAAGCTGAAATTTGCATTTATTCCTGTTTTTTTTTAATCAAATTTATGTATCTTTGTTTGGAGCAAATGATTAATAGATGAAAAAAAAACAGAATCTAAATAACCAGGGTAATTGAATATCATTATTGAAACTAAAAATGGAAATCATTGAAATACAAAAGCTTATTGAAATATCTACATAAATTTAATGAACCTTTATAGTATAATATTAAAATATACAAAGGTTTTTTTATTATTTAGTAGGCTGATGTTCTTTACATAGACATAACTAAATAAAAATCACCTAGATAGACAAAAAGTACTTGACTTTGTAGCATGTACGTACTTTTATACACTAGAATTAAGAGAAAATAATTTAATCTATAGCAATCATATATATTTTCTATATTAATATAGCAAAGTTTGTCTGCATGAATGTCCAAATGTATTAACACTATCAACATTACTAATAAAATAAGCTATCTTTATAATCCCCACTATTCAATTTTTGAATCTTTTTTAACTCTTTAGTTTTTTATATAAGTTATCTTTTTGAATATTACCACTTACTTCAGAAACTAGTTGTTTTGTCATACACTTGAAAATTTGACCGAAATATAAAATGATCAAATGATGTTATTCATCATAATCAACGGCATGAATTTATAGCAAATATAAGTCTTCCACTTTTAGTTTTAGAATATTATAATTAGTGAATATATTCTTTTTGATTTTTTTGTTGAAGATATAATTTATGAAAATATTAACTAACAAAACATAGAATTTAAAAAAAGTAAGCACTTTACTGAATGTTTTTAGACTTTGTGATGCCTTGTAACTACTACGTTATTCTAGAACAAAACAAAGGCACATATGAATTAACCTTTGACTAATGAGAGTAGTGAGCAGTATATAATTAGAATAAGTGTAAATCGTAGTAAATTAATCCATTATCAAATATATTATACGGCTAAA
Organism: Lepeophtheirus salmonis; assembly: GCF_016086655.4. NCBI lineage: Eukaryota > Metazoa > Arthropoda > Copepoda > Siphonostomatoida > Caligidae > Lepeophtheirus > Lepeophtheirus salmonis. The sequence goes on along the minus strand of NC_052135.2, from coordinate 1,740,698 downwards.
CAATGGAGAAAAAATAAAAATATAAACTTAAATTAATGAACCACATAAATAAATAAATACATATTTGAACTAAACCATTACTTACAATTGATAAATAAGAAAATAATTTTATTTGTTAATGTAATATTAATATGTTTTACAAATGTCAAAGAACATAATCTATTATTTAGTGACAATGAATACTGAAATAATCTTTCTTATATTCAGTTTTGTTACATCGTAAGCATATAGTGTGATCCCTAGTTTATTTATTGAATATTGATGTGGAGATACTAAATCATTCTAAATCTATGAATAAATTATAATATAGTCGTATTAATGAAATAATGCAGCCGTGTATAACAAAATCACTGTTTCTATGTGTGTGTTTTTTGTTATAGGCCTCTTATGTGATTTTTCAGTAAACGAGTATGTTAAGATTTGAATTAAATATAAACGCTGGTATCTCGAAATGAATTTTGTTTATTCTTATTGGTATAGGTTCTAAAGACTAACGTACTCATCAGTTATTCATGCTTATTTAAAAAAAAAAAATATCAAACTCATTTTATTATTCTGTCATTCTTGAGGATTGAACACAAATGAATTGATAAAACTATTGAGTAACGAGTCGTTATGTGAGGGTTTGCTCATAAAAAATGAAGAGTAACGCTGATAATATACTGGGGAGTTATACACAATATTATTAATATAAAATTTGTCGTTTAGCTGACAACTAATTACTCCGGAAAATCCGTGTTCAAATCATTTATGATATATTTTTTTTAAATTAAAAATTTTAGTAACTTTTTGTAGTTCCAAATTTTTTCAACATATTTTTTACGGGTGAGTGTTTCCGACATTCCCTGGAGTTATTAGGGATCGACAAAAATACAAAATTAGTTATTAGTAATACAAATTAGTTTTATTAATGTAGACCCACCAAATCCGGTCCTCGACGTCAGTTCATCTGGCCCACCAACGGCACTAAAATTTGCTTTATAAAACGTATGGAATACAAAACTTTCTGATAAAATTGAAATTTGAATATGTTGTTGGGAAAACTGGAAGATATTGGTTGTTGCTCTGTCCTTTACATTGACTATTATTGTAGGTAATTTATGCATATTCTCTTTTAAATAAATATAAATTATCTTTATCTTGTTCTACATATACATTTAAAAAATATATATATTCCTTGCACATAGAGCATCAGCAGTACCTATATTCATTTTCTCCATATCCGTTTGGGTATCACATAATTACATTTATTTCCTGTTCTTTCATTTTTAAGATCCCGTTCCTTGACACTTCACTACGGTTACTAAAAAAGTGAAGAGTGAATACCGAGTGTCGTGTTTTCAAAGAAGAGTAAGGAGTAAAGTATTTCTTTGTGGAAACAAAGGACCAGGAAGATAGTTGCTTAATATGTAACCAAAGGGTTGCAGTTTTAAAAGAATACAATCTTCGTTGTCTCAATAAGCAAAACATCTACCAAAAGTTTTCTGAAACGTTTTACTCTGAGAATTCCGGGTCCATAAAAGTTTAGACACTCAAAGAAACTTCTTCACGAGAAAGTTTGATGAAAATGAATCTGTCACTGTTACAAGTTACACAACAGAATGATTATGAGGCCTGCGCTCGTCATTTAATAGGTAAAAAAAGTTTGGTAAGTCCTGATATAGCAGATGCATAACATATATATCTTACAACGACGAAGCTGCATTTTCTAGTTGACAGTCTGAACAGAGTTTTTTATTATTCAATGCTAAGAAAATCCGTATTCTTGAAGAAAGAACCTTTAAGTATAAAGTGACACCTAGGGTTTGGGCTTTTGTAAGATGAAGAGTAATAATGAGGGTTTGCGCGGAAGGTATAAGTGTATGTTCTTGTTGGACTCGGAGTAGAGTTGAGGATCGAAACAAAGTCATTCCAAGTTATACCCTTGCTTGATACCGAGTGGGATTTGTATTTATTTCCTCCTTCCACCGAATGCATGCAGTTGGTATAATAATATTTCTTAATCTTCAAATTGTCAGGATTACCACCTTGATTTTCTGTTTCTTTTTACATACTGGCAGGATATTCCTTAAACACTACTGTGTTATAGTGGTTAATCATGATTTTTACAGCAAGACTATTCTCAATGCAGTTTTTTCAGTACAGCTAATTTTCCACGTGGCTCTTTTCAGAGAGATTAAATGTTTCCTTATTTTGATTATTTTTCTTACATAAATGAAAACATGAATACAATACTGATAACCTAAATGATAGTTTTTTAGGGATACACTGATACCAAATATTCAACCGATTTCGGTTCTGATTCGAAAACCATATTTATAGACGATTATTATAATTTCTAATTATATAAAAAGAATTTCATAAACAAAAAACTAAATTATTTAGTTTTTATAATGTTGTTGAACTTTTGATTAATCACGAATGGGGAAAAAATACATGAATTTATTTTATATATTTTTGAAAAGTAATTTGAATGAGAAAAATAATTTTTTTTTGTTTTTTTACAAAAGGAAATGTCAATCTACGATTTTAATTTTTCTGCACGATCTCTATTTGTGTCAAGAACGAAATATCGATTCACACCCTTCGTTAAATCTGCTAATTGAGGCCATACTGAATAAAATGCAACTTCTGTAACTTGCTAATAATTTTTGTAAATATATTTTTTACAATTTAAATCAGGATGAACCCTAAAGTTTTGTTTTTGCTGAGAGGAAAAATATGCTTCTGCACTCTGTATGAATTGGAAACGAAGTAAACAGGTAGATTTTTATTTTGGAGTAAGTTATTTACAATGACGGAAAACCGGTGTGTTTGCAGCTGGTCTGTTAATTTGTACTTAGTAGTATAAAGAAGGAATTTTCTTTTCTTAGCAGTTGTCATTATTATTTAATTCCTGAGTTGTAAACATCCTTTTTCTGAATAGAATTAATCATGTAAGATGATGTAGTCCTTGTTGGACTCAAAATGGAATCAGTTATCGACATTGGAGTGATTCTAATAAATTTTCTTGTTTAAATTCTTTTCTCATTCGTCTCTTGTCACAGCCGATTGTAACTGATCCAATGAAACGTCAGGAGCATTATTTTTCTCCCCCCACAACATTCTTCAATCAAATTGTCAGGTTACCATGTCTGTTTTCGTTTTTTAACATGCCCATTTTAAACTGGATTTTCATCATTATACATTTATATAGGAAAAATTATTAAAACTTTTATAAATAAGAAAAGGAATCTATTTTTTAAGTTGTAGCATTTAATTAAATCTATTTTCTTCTGCTTTATCTCTATAAGGTTATCTCTCTAAGTAGCGTTATAAATCCCCTTTGCCACATGATTAAGAAGAAAGAAACGATTTTTGAAAATTCTTTTATAAATAGAGAGAACGGTTAACTTTCCTTATTGGAACAAAATGGGTGTTTTTTTAAATAATAATAGCATCGCCTCACTACGATTTTTTTTATGGAAATGAAAGAAGATATGAAATGAAGCCCACCCGCACTAACGTATGTGGGTAAGTCAGTTTCAAATTAAAATTAAAAGAATGTCTACATGTAAAAAAAGAGTATATATAGATCTAACTTATTATTTTAAAAATATAAAATGAAACACCCTTCAGAAATGAAACGAAAGGGTGATATAGTTGTTGAGAATGACAAAATAGTTTAAATTAGTGATGGGATGATTCCAATAAAAAAAATATACGAATGTTGATTATTTTCTACATCCGATTCCAACATTATTTGTTGCACTGCTAATAAGCTTTAGACTATTTCTCTGATTTTACCTGAAACAATCATTGGCTAGAGCTTAATAAGTACAGCTGCGCACTTGTAGGGGAACCGATGTTACAACACTACAGGTTCGTTCGGAGGGGGTGGGGTATAAGGGATGTTAGCCCCCTCTAAGTTAAGGATTTTTTTTATTATAAACTATTTGGTTAGGATAAAAATAATTTACGTAAAAATTAGGGTTATTTTTTTTTTAACAAAATCTTTCTATAAAAAAAAGATCATTCCGGAAAAATTATGGAGCACAGTAAAAGAAAGATATTTTAAATTATTATGAAAAAACCTTAATTTTTTGTAAACAGCTATAAATTTTTAATATTTTTTCCGGGAAATTTAATTTTCTGTGTATTTTTGAAAAGAAAATCCTAAATATTTAATATTTGAAATCGAATTTCAAATTTTTTGTCAATATCCAAGGATTTTTGCAATTGTTTTTCCTGCAAAATTATTTATTACAAAGCCCCCATCCCCCTATATAATCCTTCAGACGCCCCTGTACTACTAACGAGTCGAACAAGTTTGCTGGTACAGTATAGTTTTGGCTGCAAATTTAAATTTGTTTTTTCTAATATGCTGAGAATATGCTTATTGGATGTAAATTAAAAAATTAGGACTATAATTGAATTTGATCTTTGTTTGCGTTCACTTTGTGTTTCCTTTGTTTCTTCTCAGTTTTCAAGCATTTTTTTTCCATACATTAAATTATTACAATATTTTACAAAACAAAGAGACTCAAATCATGAATTTACGAGATCGTTTCTTTATCTAACAGGAAGTGTCTTGTAAAATGATTGTAGTAAAAAAAAGTAAATCATTGTGATTAGTTCGTTGAACAGTAAAATTGTGGTGTACATTTTCATTGTGAAACATCAAGGAACCCTTTTAATATCTCAAAATACAACTCGGTCCATGAGTATCTTAGGTGAACTACTGGGTCCTAAGGTATGTTAAGTTCTTCTGTTGCTACATCTTTAAGCATCAATGATCCCTTTTAATCCTAAAATAGACCCTGGCCGGTTACTTGATGCTCGGGATGGTGGCAGCCGAGAAATTTAACTTGCTTTGGGGCCTTGCAGTTCATATCCACAACCCAAAGAAAAAATTTAACAGTACAATGAAAGTGTCTTTAAAATATTTATTTATTTTAAGGGGTTTTTGAAAAATCTGAAAATCGTAGAATACATATAGCGGCCGTCCAATACTATAGTATTGGGAAATTCAAAGTGTTCATTTATGTTTCTTGAAGCGGTGGTGGTGGTTTTTAGTCTGCCTCAGGCTCCAAGTGTATTCTGTTTAAACTTTTGACTTTTTGTATAGGTGATTCTATATTTTTATTTGATATGCCAGTGGTGGTTTTTAAACTGTTTCGAGATCCCACGGTTATCCTACAAAAATCCTATCACAATCCTACACAAATTCTGTGTGCTTAGGTTATAATTTAGGAAATTAAGAGGTTTATTTTATTGTAGCCAATCTGCAGACTGGAAAACCAATCATGGATATTTTGATAAGTCAGGCCAATCTGTAGATGGAACATATCAATCACTAGATATATAGTATAATTGTGTGCCAATAATTTGACAATTATGTCTGCACGTTTTAATGTTTATTTGATGCCATGTTTTAATTAAAACCATAATGTTTGGAAAAAAATAATTATTATAAAATAGGACTTTCCCAAAATATTATCATAGAAAATAAAATGAAATCTCAAATACTGTAGAAATGACATTATTTTTTCCTCCCTCTCTGCCTAGAAGGTATTTTTATTTATTCACTTTTAATTAACTTTATTTTGAATGAGTAACAGATTAAAAACAAGTATTTATTTATTTACAAAGAATAATTTTTCACGTTCAATGCATGGATAACCCAAATATACCAGGAAAAATGTATTATAAATATTGAGGAAAATAAACCTATAAAAATTACATACATACATAAATTGTATTGCATGTAAATCAGTTTGCAAACCTGTTCAAGGACTGATAATATCACTTCAAATAGCCCTATTCATCTCATATGAAATAACTTATAGCGTAAAATCCCTAAATATCTTAATTTACCCAAAAATTTGAATAAAAAGTTTATGATTGACTCAATGTGTCAATGAAATATTGGTCAATATGTCCAATTATATGAACTAAAAAATAAATATGATTTTTTTCTTTTTCTTAATTTTTGATTAAGATTGTTTTTATGTTGAGACACCACATGTGTAATATCTGTAATTATATAATTTATGTAACAAGGAATAATTACTTATTCCAAAGTAAAATATTTTCAACATAAAATCAAATAAACACACGAAGGAACATAATCCTAATGATAGTGTAAAAGAAATGAGCCACGCAATGAGTCATACAACTTTGGAAGAGTCTAAGCCAGAAATTATATATAATTTAAGGTTTAAAAGTAAGTTGGGTACCACGACATAATACTTATGTACATATAGACGAACAATTACAAATATTTTTCCTCATTTTTTTCCTTGGTAAACTCTGAACACTCTCGTCTACATAAACATATACCTTAGGGCATACCGCAGTGACAAAATTTTCGAATTTTGTATTGCCAGTTACTTTTATTTTGTATTTTATTCCTTTAAATAGGAAAATAACCATCAAACATCCAAAAAAAAAAATGGTCCTTCATCTGCACGTTTTGACTTGAAAATCTCTAAAATATCGAAAAAAACAAAACGAAATTTTAATATTGTTTCTTTAAAATTATCGATATGAATACAATAGCAGAATTTTTATTTTATTAAGTATTTTAGAAAACAACATATATTTTGCAACAATATCAGAACAAAATTTCTTTAATTTGCCTCATCGTTTGAGTATTTCCGTTCCAAACATAATGCTGATAAATAATATACTCTTTTGGTACTGTGTATTTTGCACATTTATTTTAATGTTTCTCTTTATTTTTATTACTCAAACGTCATTTTTTGATACCAAGTGTCTTATATATTATTATCAAATATAGTTTTTTTGTTCATTTATATCAAATAAGACATCTCATATTACCAATATATAATTTGGGACAACGAAAACTGTGTATTGAGCTTCTAAAAATACTAGCCTTTGTTTATCCTTTCTTTATTTATAGGGTTGATTTTTTTTTTTTTTTTTTTCATTCAGGCATATTTTTATTTTTATATGGTATAGGTTGGATATTTTTCATTTATGAATAGTTAATTCCATTTTTTTACTATTCTTCAAAAAGAAACTATGAATGAATACTTTTAATGATTTTTTTGTTTAATTAACAGGGAAAATCAAACGCTATTTTAATTTTTCTCTGATATAGCCCTCCAGTCTTTCTGGTCAAGAAAATTGAGCTGAAGCGTTTATCACTTCTTTAACTGTACGCGAACATTTTGATAAATCAAATTGGCTAAGAGACAAAAATAATCAGTTAACTGTGAGGAATGACTATCTTGATTAAAGGCTCAGTGGCGTTGTTCCAATCTTGGATATAAATAATTGAAGTAGTATCCCAATTGATGTTAGGTGAAGAGTATGGCCATCCATTGATATTACCCAAATCATTGTCACTACAGTACAGTCTAATATGCAACCATTGAGCATATGTAACAAAGGTTTTTTTTTATTCTTTCATTTTTATTTTTGCATAGATATGTTGGAGTAAATAATTTCATATTTAGCAATAATAAATTATATCTACACTATATCAAATACATATATTGTAATATTCAAATGCGTAATAAATAGGAATGCTTGGGCGGGCAATACGTCAATAATGGGGTCTAGAGCAACCTTGGAACAACTAATTTCCTCCTCCCAGGCACTTATTTTTTCTACTTTTATATGTTGTATAGTATCATAAAATAACGTTTGGAAGGGATATTAAACGTTAGTCAAATTATGTACCAATGTGTATATTTAATATCATGAACACAAATTCACTCCATGAAGCCCAGAAATTTATTTGGTATTGTACATAAAATTTTGTGAGCAAAAGATTTTGTAGTTATAACATGAACTGGGGTTTATATCTTTCAAAGCATTCTGAGGGGTGTCTACAGGGGATGTGCTGGAGGGGCTGTATCCCCCCTCCAAATTAAGGATTTTTTTATTTTAACTAGAAAATGGAATATTTGAATTTTTTTTTTTCAAAAAATTTAATAATTAAATATAATTTAATTTTACTAAATTAAAAACATTTTGTTTTGTTTGTGAATAGCTATCCATTTTTGATATTTTTCTCCTAAAATTTTTTTTTTTTTTTGAGTAACTGTAGATTTTTAAACTTTTTTCGAAAACGTTTAATATTTATTGAATTGCTGAAGTTTTTTGAAATTTTTCTCAAAAAAATGTAATATTTTAATTTTTTTTCTAAAATTTTATGTTTGAAATAAAATTTCTACAAAATTTCAATTTTCAATGTTTTTGAGTTTTTTCCAAAAAAAAAAAAATTAATTGTTTTTAAATTCCAAAAACCAAGTATATAAAAATATATATATATATAATGTGCTCATGAAAGACAAAAGTAATAATACAGGTGTTCTCGGGGTTGATAAATGGTAGTCTTCTTTGGAAGTGGAGAGTAACTGAGGATTGACATCTAAATAATTCCAGCCAATATATCCTTGCTATTTACGGAAGGAGATTTAAAAAAAAATGTATTTCCTCTCTCGACTGCTTCCAGCTAATCCAATAAAACGTCATGACAGCTAAGATTATATCCCCTCAAACATTTTTCAAATTGTCAGGATTCCTACGCTCATTTTCGGGTTATTTTATTTTTACATACCGTTGGATATATTCTATACAACCCTACATATAAGGATCTTCTAATGATAAGAGGTAGAACCAACATTTGATCGATTTTTAGTTTTTTTCCTATCCGTGTTGTGAATTTATTTACTTGTTAGAAAAAAATCAGGTGGAAATCTGTAAAAATAAAGATCGTGATAGCTAAATTTGTTGGGATTGTTTAAATGGCGTTTATCGAATATCCAAAACATATTACTTTTTTTTCCAACAGGTTGAAGAACAATTTTTTCGGGGACCAGAAGTCATATAAGTTGTGAAAATATTAGTTATATATTATATTGGGGTAAAATGGTTTGAAATGTTTTTGACAAATAATTCTGCTATATTTTTAACATTCTTATATAAATTATACTTCCACATTTTTTAAGAAATAACTTCACTTTTTCAATAAAAGGTTAGAGGTTCCACCTTACATATGCCTGAGTGGAAGTTTGAGTTTAAACTTATTATACATTTAATGGTAACAAAATTTTGCATTATTGTCATAAGAGTTAATCCATTTGTGTTGTGGTTCACATGCAATATCTTGATCCATGACTTGATTTAAAATTTTATCCACAGATATAGTCTTTTAAAACTATATTTTCATGTTTAGATCTATAAATCATTTTTTTCTAACATATAAATGTATTACTCACATAGAAGGCACTTTGAAAATTATTCTTAATTAATGTCATTATTTTTTTACTCAACTTTAAATGACCATATTGGGAGTTAGATCCATTTTTTTTTCAAATAAAACTATTGTCAACTGTATTTTAAGAATATTGTAATCTTAATTTTTTTAAATTTAATCAAATTTCAACAGTTTACTTCAGGATTGAAAAATATCATGGTTCATAAACCAGCCATATCTAATAATTAAATCTAAAAAAATAAAATAATTACAATTTTCAAATAGATAATGTACTTTTCTATGATGCCTAAAAGTTTTGAGAAAAATACAATAAAAATAATATCAGTGGGTTATATTATTCTTAAATTACACAGGAGGAAAATTAGGGTGATTGGAAATATTATAAAATAAATTGAATACAATACCGGAATTTATATATTAGCAAAAAATCCAAGAATGATTTCAGTTTTTTTCTCATTCTTCTGAATTCTGAAATATCTGGGATTATATTAATTCGGAGTATTTTTGTTCTGAGTTATTTTTAACAATTAAATAATTCCGCAAATTAAAAGTAAGATCAATAAAACTTGTATACAAATGTTTTTTATGATTCAAAAGTTTTTTTATTGATTCTGTATCTTGTTCTGAACTCGATATATTTCTATTTTTAGGCTGAAAAATAATTAAAAACAACACTCTTCTTTAGGCCCTTATAACTTATTCATAATACATGGTGATGAGAAAATGAAAACACTCTTCTTTAGATCCTTATAATTTATTAATAGTACATAGTTATGGGGTAAAGTTTATGTTATAGATAAATATTCAATTTATAATTGAAAGAAAATAAATTCATTTAAAATTTGTCAATAATTTTTGTTACATTTCCATTTAAGTGATCACATTTGTTATGGGGTTTACTCGCAAATAGTTTACATTATCATCAGATTATTCCCTATTTCAATGTCAATTTCATGACGTCATGCCTTGTGAAAGGAAGATTTAGGAAATTGAAGGAAAGTACTTCTAAGTTGATCCTCCATCTCAAGGGAGGTTCGAATTCGTATTCCCAATTCTACGAGGGACGACGTGAGGAAAAATCTTCTGATTTAAATTACCATACCTCATAAGGGAGTAGTTGAGACTCCTTCCTTGGGAATGAGATACCAGGATTGAAACAATAAAACAATCAATTGTAGAGAGTAGATATTATTAATATTTCAAAATGGAATCACTTAAATAAATACAAAATGGGACAAAAATCCTTGGAGATGTATATTTATTGAATAAATCTTCTTTTAAATCATGCATTGAATATTTTTCAATTTTATCAGCTATGATATTCCTCATCACTATGTTGTACTATGGATAAGTTATAAAGATCTAAAGAAGAGTGTCATCATTTTTCAGCCAATTAAAACACTTTTAAATAAGATTTATTTATCCTACTTTTAATTTACTTTAAAAAATAATATTTCCGAATTACCATAATACCAGATATCAAATATAGGGGGAGGGAATATTATTTGTTTAATAAAAACTACATGGGTTCCATTGGATAGAGAGGAGAAAAAAGTCAACGATTGCTCTCCAAAAAGTGGCAATTTCTCGGATAGTACCATCGGATTTGTATATTTTTGTGGAGGTAAACATTAATTGGGAACAAGTAAAGGATTTCATAAAACTACTTTTATGTCATCTAGTTCAAAATTAATTTTTAGGCTTTTAGATGTTCAAATATCCTTTTCCAATACAAAAAAATACAAAACCCTAAGGTAAAACTAATATATCATCTACAAATATGATAATAGGGCATTGATTTTATTACAAACAACTATTTCTTTGTTCCATCAAATTTTTCTACCATTACTTTGTATCCGTACTAAATATATATCCCCTTTATAGCTTTCAAGGACTTAAGTATATTCTTATCTAATATATAGTTACTTATCAATCAGTTATCATTTAACAAAGACGTTTTATTGAAGGAGTTTATAGCCCCAACGGGAAATTTCCTGGCTGAACTTTGTATTTTATTACTAAGTAATTAATTTTTAAGAGACACTAACGGTGTAAAGTCTCAACATTATTTATTTGTTAGGAATTATTGGTAGAAGTTAGTGATAATTAATGTATTATAACTTAGATAAATTTTATGAGGATTATTAATAAATGATGTTCATTCTTATAAGCTATGGAACTACTATTAAAAAATTATAAGGAATTGTTGGAACACCTTAGCAAGACCTATTCAAATTCTATCAATCCATGTTCAGATCACAATTAGCAAAATTGAAGCAAAACAACATTTTTTTGTTAGTAAAGTAACGTTGAGACATAATTTCGATACAAAGTTAACAAAATGGATATGCAACAATCAAACTATATTTTTTTTACAAAATTGTCCTAGAATGTAGCTTTTCAGATTTACTTTTCAATTTTTCATATGAACAAAAAAAATATGATGATTTTTTTATGGAAAGTATAACTTCTACTTATTAAAAGAAGAAAAAAACGTTGTTTAATTTTTAACCAGTGAATATATCAATTGATTATGGGATATGGTCTCTTTATTCAAAACTTATTTTGGGCCAAGTATATCTGTATAAAAACTTTAGTAGATTTGCTAAGATCATAGTTTCTAAAGGCTTCTTCATACAATTTTTTTTGTTTTGTAGCGAATCAATAGGAAAAATGATAAATATGGAAATCTTATAAAAACTTTCAAACTTGATTATTTTACCCAATAAAAAAATGGATTGATTTTTTTTAACTGTTTGGATTTTGCTGGTGTGTTTTCAATTGATTATGAAAAAAATAGCATAATTTTACGTCGCTGGTCTAATGCTTCTACACATATAAAAGTATAGTTGTAAAAAAAATGATAATATTGGACGTGTACGAAACTTTTTTAAATTGCATCATGAACATTATTTTTCAATTTTTTGGATTTGAGCTTATTTCCAGTGATAGCTGCTTGCAGATTATCTAATGTAGTGAAAAGTCATAACAGCTAAACTATTCTCCTCCCAAAATGATTCAAATTGTCATAATGACCAGGTTAATTTTTGGTATATTTTTTTGACCATTCCGACACGTCATACTTTTTACAACTATTAAAGGAATTGTATTGGAACTATTGAAAAAATCAATTCTTATATGGATTTATTGCATTTTTAAATAATACTAAATACCAATTTAGGGATTGTTTAACCAGTAATGATCTTATAGAGGAAAAGGTAACAACTGTCAGTAAAAGTTGTTTTTTTATTATAAATTAGAACTTTTATTAAGTGTCTATATTCTAAGTGCACCAGATTTTAGTTAATCAAAAATAACATGTCTTTTATTTTCCTAGATCAGAAAATCAGTACCAAAAATCACTTACTTTTGTGATGATTAAATAATGTCCATTTGTAAAATTGAAATAGAATGGCAAATTATTGCGACATACCTTGTGTGATATAAGTAAAATAATGTATTTATATTGGCAACTATAAACGTTTCTAAATAGTTTCTTAATTACCTAGTCATAATATCTGTATTAAAGTTATTAGGAACTTCGCTCAATTCAAATCAAATGTTGTGTTGATAGATGATTGCTCTTATCTACCGTAACTAATTAATGATTTATGTAAAATTTGATTTTAAAAATTTAGGCAGTTATCTGAATGCTTATTTTGTTTTTTACAAATTGATGTAATATTTTAATGCCAAATAATTTTGAACATAATTAAATGTATCCTTGAAATATAATATATTTGTTGCTAAATTAATTATTTGAATAGCATATTTAATTTGCATCTACATTTTAGTCCTAATATAGACTTTTTATTTTAATAGAACTATTATGGAGTCTTTAATAGTCTCTAGAGTAGACATTTTTGACTTCAGAATATTTATGTTTGAAAAAGTTGTTCATATTATGATGTAATAAAGCGTGACAAATCCAGTTGATCAACATCTGAAGAATGCTTTATTAAAACAAAGATACATGTGGTGTGTAAAAGATGTCGAAAGCCTCGTTCGCATACGTTTAAAAAAGTAACCTGCAATATATTAGTGCTTTAATAAATTTTTATCAATATTTTGAAACGAAGACTGTGTGATTAATATTTGTAAAATGTAGGGGTTGTGAAGACTTTGTTTTTATCTGCTAGGAGTATTGAATATTACTCCATGGCTATGTACACAGTCTTAATGAATTGACCCTTTTAACTCGTGATGGAACGATTTAAAAAAATACCCATTCTAAATATAAAATTCCCCATATATTAAAGAATCACTTTCCACAGAATAATATTTTAGGCGGAAGGGAGGGGATTGGAAAAGAATGAACTTATTAGCGGAAAAAAACTTGCACTACGGAGCCCAGGAATTTGGTTTGATCTGAATGAATATAGCCTTACTTACGTAACTCAGAATTCTGAACAACTTTTATTTGATGTCGAAAGACTCTATCTGTGTCATTTTTGAAGTTATTATCATTGTTTTTCTAGGGGGTACAAACGGAAATCATACACAATTATTGATTCATACCATGTAGGATAATTTTAATATTTTCCCTGTAATAATGCTTATTTTATTGAAGAACTTTCTCCTCTGTGCACCCGTAATTTATTTTCTAGTCCGAAAATCATATTGAACAGGCAGCTGATATTAACAAGGGTCTTAATTTAGTTTTATCGTAATTCACACACTTTACAAAAAGTACATATCAACGTCTCTGTATTCAGTTTCATGCCCTTAAGGGATTTTAAAACGTAACCTTTTTATAATTCAATATTCGAAAATCCTTCACTAAAAGTTCAACTATAATGAAAATATTATATAGCTACATATAAAGGAATTCCTAAAAATTTGAAGGTCAAACTACTCAGTAAAAATCAATCAAAATGACACAATTAAATATTTTTATATGCTGTTATTTTTAATCTATAGATATATTTTGATTATGCGTGACATAATATATTGTTATTCATGTCAACATAGAATTAGATTGAGGAGAAATATATATGGAAATCATTAATTTGAAAGAAATAAAAAATTATTCAATGTCTCATATAAATTATTATATAAGAAGTTATTTAAAAATTCCTCTCACATTCGAAAAAATCTTTTTTAATTTATGTGTGTCCTATTCCTATCATTGAGTTGTATTATTAATGATTCCATTAATTAATGTCATATTTTGCTAATTTTAGTCGTAAAAATACATCTTGATAAATATATATTTTCCAAGGGATTTTGTATTGAAAAAAACAAAAAAAAAACACATTTTTTTTAATATTAAATATAGAATTAAAAAGACAGTGAGCTTTATAACCAAATTTCTTATATGAATTGACATAGGGAACTTTAGATTTTGTCTAGAATCTTCCTTAAATTTATAAGTCTTTATGTGGGTATCGTAATATATCGTCCCAGAAATGTATCAACCTTTCATTAATGTAGTTTTGATATCCTTTTGAGGTAGTGGCGAGTCTACAATTAGGCCAAGGGTGCCCTAAGCACCTATACATATATTCTTGATCATTTTTGTGACCACCATGTACAAAAAAAAATAAAGCAACCATGAGTTTATTAGGATTTTACATGCAACCAGCAACATAAACACAATATTGGCAGGGGCGTCTGCAGGAGGTGGGCTGTAGCCGCACCAAAATTAAAGAATTTTTGCTTTTTACTAGATTTACTTGAAATTTAATCTATTTTTCTAAAAAATTAGCATTTACTGAAGGATTTTTTAAATTCGTAAATAAACGATTCCAAAAATATTATTGTAGAATTTTTTATTATTCTATTAATGTAACTTTCTTTTACATTTCTATAAGAATAAATGATGTAAAATAAAAGTTATTATGTATTTTGCCAAAATAAATTAATTTCTGTGACACATATTTTTGATGGTCTCGATATTAACTAGTGATGGGAAGATTTAAAAAAATTAAAATTTTGTTAAAAAATTTCACAATTTTTTTTTAATACCACATCTGTTTACAAAGATTTAAATTTTTTTAGAAAAAATTTCCAAAATACACAGCTGTTCATATTTATTATATTTGGGAAAAAGTTCAAAAGTCCCAAGGTGTTACCCAAAAAGTCATAAATTTCGGATAAAAAAATCCCAAAATCCCCAGCGGTTTTCGTTTTTAGGACTTAAAATTATCTTTATTGATGAAGGAAAGTTTGTACAAATTTTTGCCGATGTTTCACTTTGAGGGCTATTACTTGATCAAAGAAATAAAAATGTATCAACGAGGGTGTGTAGCAATAGCTTAGCGCGTAATATTAAATAAGAGAAGAATAGGGAAATACAAGGTTGTTTGAAAAGTATGAGAAAAGTTTGAGAGATGGAACTATTCGTGTTTATCGAGGGTATGTTTAGTTAGTAGCATCTCTTGGAAGAGCACACACCAACTTTTAGCCAGATTGTTCAGCTACTTTCTGTTTAGCATTCGTTTGAATCGAGGAAGTGGAGGGATTTTCAAAAATGGACCAAAAGAATTTTGTGTGCTGAATAAAACATTACTTTATATCTGGCAAAATGCCTCAGGAATGTAAAAAAAAACTTGATAAAGAATATGGGGCTCTGCACCTTCGATTAGAACAATTTATAAGTGATTTTAAAAATTAGGAGTTGCCATTTGGGCACAAGTGACGCTGTATGTTCTGGACACCTTTTTGAGGTTACTACCATTGATAAAATCCAGGATATAGTGATGGCGTTAGAAGGGTGAAGGTGTGAAGGATTGCAAGTACTGTGGGCCTCTATAGTTGAAGCCCTATTTCCATTAGTTTAAGCGATCACTACTGCTGAGGTGTGGGCTGGTGAATTGTCGTGATGTGAAAAGGCTTTTTTGTTGGCCAATTGTGTGCGTTTTTTGTGCAGTTCGGTTTTCAAACGGTCCAATAACGATAAATAATATGCACCTGTAATTCTACACTTTTCCAGATAGTCGCTGAGGAGTATTTCTTTCGAATCCAAAAGCATTCACCATAATCTTTCCGGCCAATTCCTCGATTCAAACGAATGCCAAACAGACAGAAATAGTCTGATCTAGCTGAAAGTTGCTAACATCGATATGCCCCTTTAGTGCAATCTTGCGGACTTTACATGGACTTTTCAAACGACCATTGTAGATATAATATAAAATATAGATTGTGACTTTAGATTTTAACGTTTGGCAACAAGTTTATTTATTTAAAGTATAGCCTGTCAGTGCCACGGAGACTTAGCCCCTTTACTCATCATATCGTATTTAAAATATATATCAAGCTCAAATCTTCTTTTTTGATTCGCGATGAGAAATTATCCAAGTATTGAGCAGTTAAATGTGAGTGTGCTCATAAAACAGGGAGATTCACCCTAAGAATTTATTTATAAATTATCTTCAACATTATTAAAGCAAAGTTTGTCTGTTAGTCGATGCCTAATTACTCCAGGTGATGCCAGGTACTGCAATTAGTATACCTATACTGTATGAAAATATTCCAGTTTTGTAGATTCTGTAATTTTTTTTAAGGATTCCATGATCATAACGGGATTTATGTTTCTTTGTATTACATTAACATGATGTGAATTTAAAAAAAAAAACCTTGATATATGGGAAAGAATTTTTCTTTAATGTTATTTTATATGATTTTTTTATCATTCTCATCATCATGAAGAAAAATCTGAGCATTGATATGTTCATACCTTGACAACTCATTCTATTGAAAAAGTGATTTATTTGACATTTTGTAAACAGGATAAAAAAATAAAAGATGTTTTCTATGAGAAGGGACCTTGGGAATTGCTTGGATATCTACTACACTTTATCATATTTGACTGTAGATAAAGTGATTTGTCGTCTCTAAAGAGGTGGAATAAATTTATATACATGTACATACGTCAGAGTAAAAAATTATACACAACATCATGTCACTGTACTGTTTCCAAATATGTTTTATTAAAAATATAAAAAATATTTTATTTTTTAAGACACTACCTGCAATAATCTCACGCATAAAAAGATTTCAAATTTAAGCTGTTTGGTTATCTACATAGTTTTGTTTATTATAATAACATTATAATTACTTTATTACAAATTTAAAAATAATTTAAAAACAAAATTAAAACCAAATTCTTAGACTATTTAAGAATTCAAATTAATTGTTATTCAGTCATCAGATAAAATAATCTTAGTGATCTGCCACGTTTTTTACAACAGGATCTGTACAAATTTTGTATTACCTTGAAATTTCCTTCAACGGAGATAATAATGTATTATAAAGACAATTTTGATCAACTTATTAAAATCTACCTATATGTAAAATCAAATTCAATTTTAGCCCAACTTTTCGGATGCAAAAGGATCTTTTAAGCACTCTGAAAAAAAGGTCCAAAAAGTATCCAAAGTATTTCCTTGGGCTACAATTTATTTTTCTTCAAAATGAAAGTTAAGAATGATATTCTTATGTATCACATGAGAAAATGAACTTTACTGAAACTTTTGAAATTCAACAACATAACTTTACAAATAGAGAATGTCGTTAAAAAAGTTATTTTCAAATGGATATAGAGGTCCAAAAAGACGCCATTAGAAGACTGAAAATTTACCAATATAATTTTTTTTATGATAATACGACAGAATTAAGATTTCACAGGTTACAATAAAAAATGGTCACCCTAGTACACAAGCTAAAATAAAACTTTAAGAGTAGTTTACCTTTTATGTGACCTTTGACCTCTTATAAGACCTTAAAACTGTACTTTATAACCTTAAAATGTTATATAACTATTGCTATTAGCATAAAAGTACGTTAATGATCACAACTTTTGCGAGTTTCTTTATATTACGTTGAAAATAGATTTAAAAAATACACATTTATGGTTAGGGCGAAAATTATTATTTTTTTCTCCAGAGAGTTTAAAAGATCATCTTGCATCCAAAATTCCTTATTGATCAAAAATTTACCTAACATTTGTGATAATATTCTATATCTATTAATTATTTATATTTATCAATTACATATGTTTAAAAACTAAAGGCGGACGAAGGTTAGGACTTCCCTGATATTGGTACACATGACTATTCTTATCTCAAACTACCAAATTAAAATATATATACATTTGTCGGAGGGACAAAAGTATAAAAATACCCTCTACAATATAACACTAGTCAATGGTTTTTAAAAGTAGTTATGCATGATATTTTTTAAAATTATAATCAAGTACAGGTATATCGAGACAGTAATAGATACAAAGTAATTTTTTGTCGTTACAGGGATTTTGTTTTTGAAAATGAATAAAATAGTAACGACGCTAATGTACAAAAGTAAGTTAACAGATATACTAACTAAATATAATTGTAGTATTTGGAAGGAAATTTGAGGATCATTTTCTACGTAAAATGTAAACACTTTAATACTTTTCATATTAAAGCATTTACGTCATGCATTAATATTATACATACATACATATATATACTCGTTGATCAAAACGACATAAATTGTCAATCGATAAAATATATGATGATATCAATCAAATAAAACACTGACAAGCATTCAATTCTATTTGTCGAATAGAAGTGTGAAAATAAACATGTCTCTTATACTTTTTATCCTTTTTAAGGACATGATATTATGAAGATAATGAGGTTTTTTTTTATACAAATCAATGTTTCAACGTTAAAAAAGTACATACTTCAACTGTTTCATTTGATTTGAAAATTTACTCATTGAAAGGATGTTAAATTTAAGCATTTTAGGTATTTAAAAATAAAATAAAACGAAAATTAACTTAGTAACCCTAATAATTTTGAAGAATGCATTGTATATGATTATGTCTCAAAGGATTTGCTGGTAGAAGATGTAAAAGCCTCACTCCGTATAGAGTAAGGACAAATGTATGAATTCTTCCGTTTTCGATCATCAATTCTACTTAGAGACAAACAAACCCTTACATTTTTTCATTTATGAGCATACATCAGGCACGTCCGAGGGGGGGGCTAGAGCCCCCCCCCAAACTAAGCTTTGTACTAGAAAATTTAATATTTGATTTTTTTTAAATAATATTTTTATTTTTTTGCCGAAAAATTAAATTATTTGTGAACAGATGCAACTTTTTAAATTTAGTATAATTAATTTTTTTGAAGATTATTATTAATTTTTGAATTTCTTTCCTAAAAGTTTAATTTTATGTGAATAAGTGTAAATTTTTGCAAAGAAAAATTCTACAAATTTAATATCTGAAATTTGGTTTTTTTCTTTGATTCTCCTCTTTAAATATTCGCTGATACTATTTCCTTTCGATAAAATTGTAATTTCTACTAGGAGAAAATTGGAATATAATCTCTACTAGCATAATTATTGATTCTCCAAGTAGATATCATGATCTCTACTAGGAGAATCAACGATGATTCTACTGGAATTCAAATCTCTACTGTGATATATAAAAATAATTCTGCGGACACTCGTACATACTCGTTATTACACTTTATACTTAGACATTGTCTTCTCAAGAATGGAAGAATAATTATCACAGTTTTACCAAAAACAAAAACACTGTTCAGGTTTTCTGTTCGTTTCATTTAATATCCATTAAAGTGGAAAGCCTAATATGAACAAAATATTATCGCAATCTAAAGAGACAAAAAATAATAGCAAAAGCTAATTGTGTAAAATCATGGTTTTGTTACATTTTGAAACAAATATCTCATATTATCTAAAAAAATTCATGAATAAAATTTGACAATTATCATAATTACCTAGAACATGTCCATCTTGGGATATTTTGATGTAATACAAAATCAACTCTTGAATTTATTTTTGTTTAAAAATCGTTCAACTTTTGCAAATTACGAATTCTTGTACAATGTCCATGCACAATTTATATTTATAGCATCTCACTCCACGTCTCCTTTTTAACTAAGAAAAACAAAAATATATTCTGAGAAATTCTACTTTATTCATCAACAAATATATTTCAAGTGGTCATACATTCATTCCACCAGTTCACTAACTTTTTGATACGTTTTTTTTAAACATATACCAGAAAATGATAGTAATCTCTATAATGCTTATCAAGACACTGTTTAGATTTAAAAGTATTTTCAACACTGTATTTTGTTGTCAGCTGTCGATCTTTCTGTTCTGAACGTTATTTAGTTTAATAATGATAATCTCTTTTTAAGGTGTGACTAATCAACTATTGAATAATCATTCCATTGATGGAAAGAATTGTCTAACTACCAACTGATTTTTAGTTTTTTTTCTGTTTCTTTTTGTATAGAAGATTACGTCATACAAAAAAGGTAATGACTTTTCAAGTATTTATATTTATACAAATTGAAAGTATATTTCTGTGAATGAATTCCAACATAAAGCTGTACAATATGTACAGTTATAAATTGTAAACATTTTTGGTATCTAAAAAAATGAAAATTAACAATGTAACTCTGACAATTTGAAGAACATTTGTGCAAAAAACCGCTTATCTTCCAAGACAATTTGTCAAACTACTGTGAGCATCTAGGAAATAGTCTCAAGTCCCAGTCTGTATCAAGGAACGACATACACAGGGATTACTCCGTTTTAGATCCTTAATTCTACTCTGCCTTCAATAGGGACTTGTCTTACAATTATATCTTCACATCAAATCATCAATATTACTCTACGTCATTTATAGACATACACACTTGTGATCATTTTTAATTTACATCTTCTCTCCTAATTATAACACATGGAACAATTAGGGGGAGGGATTATATATAAATGAATTAAGGACAATCATCGAATTTATCTATGAGCATAAATTCTAAAAATGATCTCAGTTTTTTCTCTCAGTCATTGGAATTTTGAAATATCTGAGATTATAGTAATTCGGGACTATTATCGTTCAGAGTCCTTTTTTACCCTTTAAACGATCCCCAAATTAAAAGTAAGATTTATAAAACTTATGTAAAAGTGTTTTTTATTTCTAAAAAGTGTTTATATTTCCATTTTTAAGCTGAAAAATGATGACAAACGACCTTCTTATTTTTACACTTATAACTTATTCATAATACAAAGTGATGAAAAATTATGAACGTATAATTTAGAAAAAGGTATATTTAAAAAAATTTCATCTCCAAGGTTTTTTGTTCAATTTTGCAGTGATCCCATTTTTTGTGGAATTGTACTAGCAGATAGTCAATATTCTCAACATACTTTTTCCGATTTTAATGCCAATTTCATTATGTCATGTCTCGTAAAAGGAAGACAAAGGCAATTGGATCATCCATTTCAAGAGACATTCGAATTCGGATTCCGAATTCCATGAGGAACGACAGGAGCAAAATTCATCTAAGAAAACTACCAGACCTCATAAAGAAGTAGAGTTGATTCCTTCCTTAAGAATGAGGTTCCAAGTTCTAAATAATAAAGCGATCCATTCACGATGAGTAGACAATTTTAATATTTCAAAATTGGATCATTTAAAAAAAAATCCTTGGATATGCATATTTTATAAAATATTATTCTTAAACTTTATAAATAGAGAAGAGTTAAGCTACTAAACCACCAATGATCTGATAAAGAAATATCTGGTATGCATCTTTTCAATGCATTTTTGTTTCTGCAAAGGTAAGCACATGAACTAAGCATTCAAATTTTCATGTAACAAAGCTAAAAACATATTAAAAAATAGCAAATATGAAAAATTAAAAGAATGTTAAAAAATAACCAAATTCTTCGAATAATTCTTTAAATAATTGACAGAATTTGAAACTTGTTACCATGTTAAATCAAATATATATAAATTCCTTGTTAAATATTTTATATATAACACATTTTCATTCAGAGCCCTTCTAAAGAAATGGTATCCTTTCAAATATTTGCTACCACAACACAATTTATGAATGTTTGTATTAGTGTTAGCTTTGGGTCTGAAATTATAGACCGGTCTGAGACCGTTATGATTTTCTGTGGAGGGAACTAATTCGGTCATATTAAAAAAAAAATCGGTTTAGATCGGTCCCAAAGAAAAAAATCTTCTGGATTAGTGTCCTTTAAAATGAGGTCTTGACCTTTTCCACAGATAAATTATTGTTGACGACATGTATGTTTAAAAAATTGTGAACAGGGGCCTATAATAACGTCATAAGAAATTAAATGTATTTTTTAAAATCATTTTGTTCGACTTATAAAGCAAGATATAGGAGAAAATCGATATATATATTGATACGATTTGAACACGTTTAAATTTCGATCTACGGTCAGGACCGAAATATCCTTTCAAATCGGTTGACAAAAGCCCTCAAGACCCAACCGGAAAAAAATCGGTCTTTACCCGAGTTTCAACACTATTATATATACAGGTCAAAAGCTTTATTTATCCATTCATATGTAAATTCAATAGTTTCAAATTCAATTTAACGCTATTTGATTTGAGAGTGGGGAAAAAATTATAATACAGTTGTGTTCAATGAGAACTTTGATGGTTCAGGTGAAGTGGGATTCATATCAAATATACATACATAGAACTTTAGACTATCTATTAGGATACAAAAACAGAATGACGGCTTTTGTAAATATATTTAAATTTTATTTCAATATAATGAAAAATACTGAAACGCTCTCAATATTTATATCATTATTTTTATTCTTCTTCTTGAATTAATAAATTTGGAAGAAATGGCCTCACAATAGGAATTAGAATCAAATAATTTTAGATTAAGGGTTCATTAAACACACACCCAGTTATAAGATCTTTCTTATCTTTCATATTAGTTGAAAAACTGACATATTATATCTTTACAAAGATAAGTAAGTAGAGAAATGTGGTAAATATCATTTCATTTTTGAAATGGTACATCTTTATACATGCCAAGGTACGTAGTTTACCAATTGTGTAGGGTGTGTATTCGATGTAACATATTCGAAGCACTTTTTGAATGTTATTCTACATAATAATAATACTATTGAAAGACAACGCCCAAACAAAAAAGTTGAAAAATACTCTTCCAAAAATCTTGACCATGCAATAAGTATATACTGAAAAAGAACATGTCTAAGGTCTATATATAATTATGTAAAAATCCTGGATTTTTTAAATTCCTTGCGGAACAACTTTTACTATGTATAATTGTTGTAGGTCAACATAAAAACAATCTTGAATAAATATCAAGAAAAGGCGAAAACCTCAATTTAATTTTAAACTTCATAGTTATATATTATACAGTATATATACCGCTCCATGTTTCATAGGCATATTGTAGTCAGTTATAGGCATTGCAATCGTATTTGTGGGAATGTTAAGATACCCAATAAATCTAGCAATAGTTTAAAACGTTGATTTGATTAAGTAGACTTACCTGGGCCTATATGGAAATTAGAACATTTTTCAATTATAATTTCAATATCATTTAATTCTAGAGTATAACAATTAGCTTTATTTTCTTTCCATACTCTTCATAAAGTCCTGGAGAACAATTACTTCTGAATGGGATCGCCTTTCAGACACCAACTAAAGGCTGCTGACCCGTTGCAGATAGTATTTACTTTCATGCTCTTCTTGTGTTCATTGACGGAGGCCTTCAAGGAGGGGATCATCGGTGAGGGGATGATGTAGCCTCTTTGCTCCACGTGCAGATAGAATATAAAGCCAAACCAAGTCAAGGCTGTAGGGAAGTCACATTGACTTTGAAAGTAACTTGTTGCAGAATCTGAGCTGCTCAAAAATCTCTGTGGAGTTATTCTGCCCCAAAAAGCTACCTATTCTGTGCTCATTTTTACCGTGAAAGTGATGTAGGATGCTAGAAAGCAAACATAAACTCCGTAGTTTCTGACACAATATCAAGATTTGATTCTGGTGCACACAACTTCGAGTTATAAAAGTGAAGAGGAGTGTCATTTTTACCCCTAAAATAA
Source organism: Lepeophtheirus salmonis (assembly GCF_016086655.4). NCBI lineage: Eukaryota > Metazoa > Arthropoda > Copepoda > Siphonostomatoida > Caligidae > Lepeophtheirus > Lepeophtheirus salmonis. The sequence continues at coordinate 1,716,595 of NC_052135.2, read as the reverse complement.
TCCCCAAATTAAAAAGTAGTATTAATAAAAAAGTTATGTAAAAGTGAGCTGAGAAAACTGAGAGAAAAACTGAGATCCGTTTTAGACTTTGCGCTCAAAGAAGATTTCTTTTCTTTTTTTTGGCTTGAACTCATTTGTACAAAAATAAGTGTTCTTTTGTGTAATTAATTGATGGAAATTGACAAATATTCTATACGAAAACAAATATAATTCATATTTTAGAAAAATCATTCTATCTTACTTTTGTGTTGATGGACCACATGTGTAAATACAAATCACGAAAGGATTTTAAATTATTGTTATAATTATGAAATGAGTAAGGCGTGTGTGAATGAGTAAATATTCATAGAGATATGTTGAATGATTAAGCCTTGTATATATTTCCTTTTTTTTAGAAAACCAACATAGATTACATACATAAATGAGGATTTATATGGATTTTTAAGGGATGAGGGAGTTTATGATCTTGAAAATCCGATTATTTTCAAGGTAAGAAAAATTCTCTTTTTCAAAGAGAAAAAACATTATTTGGGAATAATGTTTATGTACGAGAATATGGTTTTTACAATAGTATAATTGTTAATTATTTATTTATGCAACATTTAAAAAAAAACAGAATATTGTGTGTAATAATGTTGAAAAAAAACACGAACATATAGTATTTCTCATTCTACATATTTTCCTAATTGATATAATTTTGACAAATATAATATTGTAATAATTTCTTGGTAGAGTAATAACGTAATAGTTTTTTTCTTATAATGTATTTTACTATTGTAATAGAATAATCATAATCAATATTAGTATATAAATAATTTATTTGTGTTTCTGATATCTGTTCCCCCTACTTGGAAAACCAATGATAAAAACTTCAAAAACGGAGACAAATACAACATTATACATAAGATAAAAGTTGTTTAGAATTCTGTGTTACCTACGTAAGGCTATGTTTAATTCTGATCAGATCAGATTCCCGTGCTCTAAAGGGCAAGTTTGTTTTTGCGCTAATAAGTTGATTTTTTTCATAAAAAAAAGATCAATTTCCCATGTCTCAAACCTTTATTTTTGAAGATATCAGTTGTCGATTCAAAAGGCACAAAAAAAATTTAAAAAAAACAACGAAATATTGTACTAACGAAAAAATATATTAAATACGAATTAAAAAAGGGAATTAAGCAAATGAAAAAAAAGATGATTAGCATGTTAGTCTTAGTATGTATCTTCATAATGGGAGAGGTTGGACATGGTAAGTTAGCAATAAATATATCAGAAAGTCAAAAATTTGAAAAAATTATTTTACATATACCAAAATCAATATTTTCACATGGTCAATTATATGTTGCATTTTTAAGAGTAGCAAAGGGAATGCTAGTTTGATTATATTTTTATCAAATGGACAGAAAACAAAAATAAAATGTTGTATTCATGGAGGTTTTACAATACCGAATATATATTTATAGTAGATCGTTTTAGTTTAGAATTTTAACATAAACAAACTAAATATGAATAAACTCTTTTTAATTTTTCATTGGTTATATTGAAGATAGCGAGTTCTCTCTATTGTTGTATTAATAATTTGAATCAGCTATAATATTCTTTGACAATGAACAAATGTCTTATTCAATGTGCTTGTCCTTGTTTTAAACAACTTGGTGAAGACATTCATCACTGAATTGCAGCTAGTACGCACGACTCCTTCCAGAATATTTAACCCACCCAGCCTCCTCTGCTACCATAAGGGAGTCCTTGCCGAGATTGGAAACTTGATTAGCCTCCCTCTCAAACATAACCTACAATGGAAGGTCAAGGGGATTAAGATGAGCTTAAAAGTGAAACCAAAAGAATCAATATTTTCTCATTTGCAGTGGTTTCTTTTTCACAAATATCCAGATACAATACTCTTAATTTAAATATGTTAAAACTTGATGGGACAGGTATTCCGGACATACCTAAATAAATATTAAAATTAGTGATGCAACTTGGTCCAAGAGCAGTTTATTTTTTGGGTTCGGTCTTATGTGGATTTTTGAAGAGCGGAGTTGGACGAATTAGTTTAAATTATAACAGGGTGAACTGAAATTCAACACAAATTATAACTAGTGTCGTGAAGGTCCTTATTAAGAGCTGAAAACTGAAGTCCCGTCCAGTTTAGTCCTGAAAACTTATAAAGTTCGGTCCTTGATAATGTCATTGAACTGTATTTTGTCTTTTCTTAATCATTTAGAAAACTGACAAGCCTAAAGAACCGTTCTAAGAATGGACTGGACCGAATAAATTAGGACCAACACAACATTAATTATAATTTTTATTTAGAAATCAATTTTCTATACATTATGACTGCCTTTTTAAGTAAGATAATTTTTTTCTATAAAAATATATATCTTCCAAATTAGGAAGTATTTGTTTTGGCAGACACACTTAGATTTGATTATCCATCTTCAGAGCAAGTTCTTTCTCTGCCTTTTTTAACTTCAAAATCTTTTCAAAGATGGAAAAATGAATGAAATGAATCATCTAAGAACCATCATTACGTAATTTTGATAATTAGAGACTTATCATGAAATGATTGATCTTATCTTTCTAATGAATATGTAAATTTTTTTCTGTTTTCGGAATCAGTTTCTTTAAAGATATTATCGTATTTTAAAAAAGAAAATGAACGAAGCATCTTTATTATATACCGGGTGTAACTGAAAAAACAACTCTGACTTCAACAAGAGGCCGTAGAAAATAAAATATTTATTTTTGTCCTATATTTATATAATAATTATCTAATTCACTCAATATAGGTAAATATATGTCAATATTTGGCTCCACAAACTATACAATGCGGAAGTGCTTGAACACAGCCTTGATATAAGGGTAGGTCATTTAATGTGGTATCAATGATTGGATGGTGAAGACTACAGGCTTTTTTCTCAATTTGCAGCTACAAGACATCACCTAGAGTTATAAGATCTGCCATCTAAGGTGGATCATATCAACTTGATCCAATTTGTGATCATTGTTCTGTAAGAACATTAAGTACAACTTTGGAGGTGTAAGCTGGGGCAATAAGATCATTCATCATTTTTATGGTTCTGGACGTTATCATTTTGAATAAATATAAGTTACTTGGAGTGGCCTTGACAGCCTCCTATACAACATTAGAATCCAATTTAGGTTTTCGAAAATAGCTAGGATGTGTATCCATTCCTTCCTCGACTTTTTTCTACTTTTCACATCATTGAGGGGCACACAAGTTGTTTCTACACGCGGGGGATCTCTGAAGCTATAGTTCCCAAGTTTAGAAATATTTTGGTACGTATTCTTTTGTTGAGTTCTGTGGATATCTTTGATTGAACGGTTATTTTACAAAATATATGCATATGTCTCGCGTTCAATTAATTTTACTCAAGTTAAAATAAAAAAATAATATAATCTTTGCATAAACTATTTTTAAAGGTTTACTTTTTTAAGTTACACCCCGTACATAAAAAGGTATAAAGACTTCAGATTCTTATTTAATATTTAGATTTCTTGGCCGTACAGCATATTATGTACAATCATATCTACTATATAACAATCATAGAGGTACATAAATGATTCTTTAATCTCTAATGTAATCAAATCATATTTTTATTCTTCATTTCTTTTTATAAAGGAGAAGTTGTAGATTTTTTAGTCGTCTGATGACGAGATCAAAACCATAATTAATAATAAACAGTCTATAAAAATAACTCTACAGGAGGATGCTTAACCCTACATGTTTTAAGTATGTGGATATCTACATACTTAAGAACTGCCCATTTACATATAACCACTATAACAACCTTGAAAATATAAATATACTCATGATTTAGTATGTATTCATCGTAAGTAATTACATACTAAAACTCATTTATCTGGAATATTGCATCCTATATCCTTAATGGTATTAGGTTGATATTACGTCGTCCTTTGTTGAATAATTTTGATGGAGGCTTGACATGTTGGCAATGGACTCTACATATTCATATAGTAGTATTAATAAAGTGTGTTTCTTTTATCTCGTAGTCATAAATTTGCAGGATTTTAATGTGTATTTTTATAGTAAATTCAAACAAACTTGTTTTTTCAATAAGTTCCAATTAAATTACCACAAACCTCATAGCTTTTATATCCTTGATCCTACTTGGGGGAGAGTCCGGCCAGTTGGGGCTAAATTCAGTTTTTGGCATATTACTCAGATTTTAGAAGTTGCATTTAGAATTTTCTTTTTGCAAGGATCAACACTTTTTTAGCATTAGGTTCTTCCCGAAATGATTGAGACTACCTTAGTATGACAAAAATTACATTCAAAAGTTTAAAAAAGTACTCAATTATATCACATAGTCTTATCTTGCTCGGATAACGTCAACGTTCCCACTCCCACAACTGTGTGGAGAGTTCCTCTTTGTTCACTAACTTCATTACCCGCTGAACGTTGCGTATGAGATCTTCATGGCTATCAAAAACCTATTCCCGGAGAAGGTACTTCAGCTGGAAGAGAAGTAGGCCCCAGAGATTAAGATCCGGACTGTAGAGACTGTGTTTGATCATTTACACCTTTCTCCGCATTCAAAAGTGCTGGTATTGTTGGCTATGTGGAAACATGCGTTGTCTTACATGGGTAGAAGTTCTTTCATGTGAGTTTTGTTCTTCTCTAGGCTGGAAATCTGATTTTCTGTTGTCTGCAGGTACTCTATCATCGTCTCTCAGATGCCCAAAATCCCGGCAAATGGTGCTTGGACTAAAACTCACTTGGGCTTACAAGTAAAGCCCATCAGGATCATTGTCGTTAACTGTCTTGGATGAGAAGTCGAGAGTTGCCTGTGATTGAGGTACATCCAGATATCTCCTGTCCCAGAAGAACAAGTACTCGTTCTGTAAAAAAAGGTGGCACTCCAAAAACTGATTCCAGTGGTCCTTGAAGCCTCTAAATCAGGGCCCTACAGCATTTCACTCGCACATCCTTGTTGACCTGAGAGATAGAATGGTGTGTCATTCGATGAAGAGGTTTTTGTAGCAGAGATCATTAGTTGGGAATCTAAAAACCACTGTTGGTGTTAGAAAAAGATCCGTTGATACATCTCAAACACTCTATTGGGGTTTGTTTCTTACCAGGTCTTTGAATTGGGCGATATTATTGGGTTTCCTTGTCTCCCAGAACGTTTTGATGAGACCCCTTTCTTGAGCTTAAAAGTGTCATCCTGGATCTCACCAGCCCTCCAAAAGATGGTTGCACATAGTTATTGATAACTAATTGATTACCACAGTTAAAGAGCCGTAATATCAATTTTAATAAATGGAGCAAGTTGGCTCGGAAGTGATTATATTTAAATAATAGTGTGTATGGGTATTTTAATAATTGAAAATATATATATTTAAAATATTCTAATAAGCATAATTTTTTAGAAAATTAGTAATAAATTATTCAAACAAAATATAATTAAAGTGATACCACGAATTGGCATTGAAAATTAGGGAGAATTTTCTTTAGAGCCTTTTTCATTTTTTGTTGCTGTCCCAACTAGATTCGACAAAAGTACTCAAACGAAAGAGCGGACAGACAAAAAATCATTAACAACCACATAAATCAAAAATAAATAAGTTCTTTATCTACTACTCATTTCACCGAGCGGATATAGTTGTTTTTCCTTCATTATTATGACTTCAAATGGTTTTTTATCAAGCAGTTGTTAATAGTATATTTGATTTATTATGTTTATTAATTTAAAAAATCACGAAAAAAGTTAATTTTACGAATAAATTCAAAGTTTAAATAGAGGAAAATTTACTGTTTGAATATTAAATGCTTAAGTATTTTACAAAACTATAAACTCTAAAAATTGATATTAGAAAATAATAAATTCAAATAATTAAATGACTTAAGACATTTGCTGCATAATTTTTATCCAAACTTGGTGGAACATTTTCCCATATTCCATTCTCTATTTGTGTATTTCTATAAAGATTTGTGAGCATTTTAATTCGAAGTTGGCAATACTGTCGAATAATTTGTTGTCTCAATGTATGGGAACTTGGTTAGGGACATTTTTTCCCCCACAGTTCATTAATATGTTAATAGATAAAACCGAAGCTAATGCGTAAAGGCAGATACATGATTAAACATTATAGTTTTAATTTTTAGCTTTGGGTTGAGCTTACATCAGAGTTGAGGTTTTGTATATTTATATATATTTAAAAGTAAAATCTGGATAACAATAAGAAACTCAATTAGTTTGTAAAAATAGATTAAAATTCATATTATAGTGTAAATCAAAATTTCCGCGATAAATTAAAAATAACAAACTAATCAAAAAAAAAAAAAAAAAACGGACTAAATGGATTTGTTAAATTTTGTGAAAATGTTTCTCATATTATATTGTATTGCAAAGAGAGAGTTGGATAGTATTTTATCTCCTCTCAGGTATCGTCTGAAAATCGTCGTTTCCGAGGGAAATTATTTTCAGGGATAAGGCTGTATATCTTGCTGCAACTTCCAGCAAACTACTCCTCAACTCGTAGAGTTGTAGTGGTTCGTAATATGCCATCTTCTGTGCAATAAGAGGCTTTGCATTGAGAAGGGTGACCTCTATTGCTTTAGCAACTGAGGTAGTCCTGCGGCCTCCAAGTGCAAAAAGGATAATTCCCTTCAATGCATTCGATGTGAATTTTGAGATGTCTTCCAGATTAAACGTGATAAAACGTTTTAAAATGCTAACTGCTGTCCATTCCACAAACGCATGAACTGTTGAATTGAAGAATTTACCAAAGTCTTTACACGGTTTTTGTGAATCTGATACAGTCCGCAGAGATCTGAAGTTGGGTCGTAAACTTCCTTCCGTCATTGATTTTTGCTAAGGATCCAACGATCCTTTTTCACCCCATTTTGAGGGAAACTAATTAATCCTAAGTATTTTCTGCAAAGCCTATCAGCATCGAAACTGTTGTCGAACCCGGACATTTTAGATGCTACGACATTGGCAACTTTGGCTCTTTGAGAGATCTTAATAGAGGGTATCTGAATCTACCATCAAAAAAAGGTACAGGTTGTTTAAAATCGTTTATGGTAAAAAAAAAATCCTGTGGCACTAACTTCTAGATCTTTTGGGTATAGTAGATTTTGGGAGACGTTTTCCAAAGATTATTTGGGTATCACTCTCATCAACTGGAATGCAATTCCAAAGGATTATTTGCCTTGCACACAAAACTTGAGATATTCAGTAAATAATATTGTTCCTCAAAGTTCAACCCAAATATGATCTACCAATAGATCTCACCATGAGTCACTGTTCAGTATCAGGGTTTCTTTTTAGATCTATTAAAATTCCAATGTAAATTTTAGGCATGACAGTAAAGAGTCTTGTAATGCAACCTCCGAGTTTACTTTTATGTCTTTTAATCATAGGAACGTAACTTTTGTGAAATAGAGTGGTGAACCATCTTTCTTCTTCAATAATTGCTCTTTCGCCTATAAAGGGGCAAGATGTGGCTTTGTATAGAATCCTAGGTACCACGAATGTGCTGTACAGATCTATTTATTTCTGAAGATTGAAGGATCTCCATTTACATAATTTTGGAGTAACAAATAAGCAAATGTACATATTTGCTGATTCTTCTTTTTCTCAAAAAGATCCTGGAGGAATGGAACTAAACTAAATATTTCCATAAAAAATTAAATATATGTAATTTGACTTTTTATCAAATAAAAACATACCGGGAAAAATTCTGTCATCATATCTCAACAGATTATTATAAAGGATAATTATCATACAAATGGCTAATTATTTTGATATTTGTATAAATTTTAAATTATCCAAGTCGGTACACGTTTGTACAATAAATATAAAGTACTCTTTCAAATATGTATTCTTAAAATCATACCTTTAACAAAACCACATAATATGAGAAAACAAGTAACAAATAAAAGATTAAAAAGTAATTTGTATCTAATTACGAGCGGGTCGACCTTATAATATGAACATTAAACTTATTATCCCTTGTATTATTGATGGTACATCTTTAAAAAGTAGACAGTTAAAAAGAAGAGTAATAATAATATCTTCTTTAAATCACCGTATAAATCCTACAATAAGAAATTTTTAAAGGAAATTACTCTATAACAATAATTACATATGTGGCCGTCAAAATAAATACAAGCTAGAATGATTTTTTTTTTCTAAATTTAGTGTAGAAGACATTTGTGTTCACGGGCAAACTATCGTTCATTTCTACCAACATATTCTTCGTATGAACTCTTTGCATGTGCTGCAAATTACATCTAAAGTAGCCAAAATGGATGGTCACAAAAAAGAATAAGAAATTGATATTTTTGGGCCAATATAAGTCTCTTTAATCAAGTAAAGGGTTGAAACTATATTTAAAATTTATGGGTATCATATGTTATAAAATAAATTTGAATAATAACCCTCCAATTGACTTAAGTAGATTAATGAAATGTTGTAGAGTATGTATAAAAGTTTCGGGGAAAAAAGTAAAATTGTATTTCCCACTTTTTTTAAATTTAAAAATTTCTTGTTCATTATTGGTTACATTGGATCATACGATATGATGTTGTAAAGGTTTGAGTACGTACTAACAAATCATTTTAGAACGATATTAGGCTTGGTTAGTTCAGTAATGAATTATTGCGCGTAGAGTATGAAGGTCTCAAGGAAAGTAATTCACCATAATTTACATTTTTACTATCTCAAATAGAAAAACCCGCCGAAAGCCACTAAGACAATTTGCAATGTATAAGGGGCCAATATTCTTTCAGTTCGTGTTGCACAATGGGGGTTCGAGCCCTTACCCCCCCTGCTCAATTTTGCCCTCTACTGTGAACAAGGATTGTTGTTTGAAGCCTGGGATCGAACAGAAACGGCCACCATTGGGGAATAGGAGACAACATGCCTTCATCAAGACAACGCCAGGCTGCACACATCTTTGATGACGCAACAGAAGGTCAGTGAGCTCGGATGGGAAGTTATAACATACCCATCCTATATTACAGATGTGGGACTAAGTGATTGCCACCTGTTCTTGTCTGTGTTGGGCATAGATAGGCACAAATTTGGCCTCTATAGAGGTTTGCAAAAAATTGGTCGTCTGAATTTTTGCCAATAGGGAACAGGGCTTGTGTGAAAAGGCAATTATGAAGTTGGATTCTCGTAGGCAGCAAGTTATTGAACAGCACAGGGCATACCAAGCTTAAATCGGATGGTTGCAAAACTTCTTATAAAGTATTGAAATAAAGAGAAAAATGTAAAGTTCCTTTTTCCCAACCTAATATATCAATTAAAAAATAAATAAATAAATTGGATTTTTCTCATTTTTTTATTGTTCTACAAAAATGTTTTTATGTTTGCGTCTTATATAGCTACATATATTTGAAAAGGAAGTTTAAAAAAATTCTTTGTTCCACCTTCCGTAGACAAAGATTATTCATTTCAAGTTCCTTTAACATGCAATCCATGTTGTCATATATTCATCATAATATCAATTAATATTATTTTTTCCCCTTTATTTTTCATAGACATTCTGACAAATAGATTTTTAATTTTCATTTGTCATGCGTCAAAATGAAAACAATGTTAAACAAAATCAAGAAAAGTAGATACTCCCAATTAATTTTTTAATGCACATATATGTATTGTATATACAGCTCCATATTTCATAGACATATTTGAGTCAATCATTGGCATTGTATTCAAAACTATGGGATACGTTAAGATACACACAATAATTTTAACTATTGTTTAAAACCTTTATTTTATATAAAAAATATATATTGACCAAATATGACCCCATTCAAATAAAATTTGTCAATTACTCTTTTTTTTTTATTGTAAAGATCAATTTTGGTATTTTAAATTCTGATTTGAGGTGCATCGAACGGATTAATAAAAACGATTTAATGGTTGAAATTGACGTAAACTTGTCAAAGAATTCAAACATAATCCATTCTCAATTTGGATTTAAAAAAACCTTGAGCCTGTTTTTTTGTTGACGAGTATCCTGTATAAAAGTATCACACAATGAAAAAAAAGTAAGAGGAACCAATATTTAGATCTAAACCATAAGTTAACATTTTTTCTCATTAAAAACCATTACAAGCGAACTATAACATAGATATACTATGTAATAATAGGTAAATAGATTTAGCCCATTCAAGTCTTAAAATCTGAACTCTTTGAATTTAAAACTCCAACAGGATATAATTAATTAAGATTAGAATTTCAACAAAATAAATACTATAAATAGAAGTGTGTCTGAGATCTCTTAATCATTAATGTAGCCGCTCGTAGCGGCAATGATGGCTTCCTGGCGGAGGTAGAAGGCCTGCTACCCGCTACGAATGTGGTCTTCTGTCATGGCGTTCTAGTACTGCCCGACCGTAGCCTTTGAGGGCCTGAATGTTCGGATGACAGACACTGGACACCTTCCCCTCCATATGTAGTCAAAAGTTGTAGTCGAGAGGATTGGCATCAGGGTTGCTGGGGCCAAAAACTGGCAAAAAAGAGTTCAAAAGAGTATTGTAACGGAGAGGTGGGTGTGTTTCATTGCTGGAGTCAAATGTGGCCTCTCCACCCTCGCTAGGTTCTTTTTAATGCTCTCTGAACAGTCTGGTTTGAAACCCCGAGATCTTGTGCATGGGGTCACCTGGACTTGAGGGGATTGACCTGGGCTATTTTCTTTTAATCTTACGGGTCCAATTTGCCTTTTTTTTTACAGAGCCGTTCTTCCTCTCCAACGTTTCGGACTTGCTGAAGGCGTAGACGGTGTTCCTGGATACGTCTAGCGTCAAGGAGTGCGCGTATGGAAGTTCGTCTATCATATTCAAGTGTCATTTTCTCGACTTGTACGTCAGCTAAAGAGCTCAAGTTGGTTTTGTTTTGTAACTAATTGTTTATGCCTTAATAAAACGAAATAATAATTAATTTCAATCACTCAACCTTAATTAATTATTGAATTTGTCGGTGTTCAGACTTCCATTGGCTACCCGGTATATGTATTGCATTAGTAATGGGACTTTTGTACAGAACGATAAGAAGGGGTGAGTGTGGCTTATGTACTAATTAATTAAAACCCTTGTTAACACTATGACAAACTTTTTAAAAATGAACAAAATTAAAATGACCATAGAACCAGCCATTATTATTTTTTTTCTAGTCTTTAAACTGTTATTTATCACTCCAAAAATGGTATACCTTGATATAATGTACCATTACATATCCATGGAATAAAGAAAAAGTAGGCAGGAGCTCATCATTCAGAGTGAAAGATGTTTACACTTCAATTATCTATTAAGGAATGAACAAAAAAGACAAAAAGCTCACTCACCAACCGTTTTTTCTTTTCCAATTACTAAACGGTGATTTTTCTCTACAAAAATCCCACCCATAATTTTACTTGTGGGTTTACTTGGCATTGCTCAGAGTTATTCGTTAAACTATATCAAAAGGTTTTTCAACTCATACAAGTAGCATACAATTTATGATTCTATATTTTTACTAACGCTCGTTACTAGATCTATATATTTTTTTTAAATGTAGTCAAACAGTACTTGGATAGTAAGTGCAACCTCAAAAATGAGCCCTCTATAGTCAGACACATAAACTATACAACAACAAAAAAAAATATTGTTGTTATTTCAGCCATAGAACAGTAAAATGAACTTTAGAGGGTTAGGATTCAAACATTAGAATCCTCCTCGAGGCTGTGTAGCCTCAGTCTTAAAAGTCAAACAATTTTGTATTTGGTACCATTCAAAAGAACTGACAAAAACCTACAATATCATGTTTGTTTATTTTTTGTGCGATGTCTGAGCAAAAAGCAAAACAGCAGAAGATGTGTGTCATCTCCTCTGCTGTTTGGAATGTCTTGGAGGGCAAAGCAAGAACTAGACTTATCACCCAAATTTTGATGCCTTGAATGCCATAATTACGGAGGAGTTGAACAAATTGTCCTCAGACTTCATCAAGGCCAGCTTTTCGTCTCCGTATTGAAGCCATCATTCAGAATGAAGGGTGACATATTGAATAAAAAGTGCAAAAAACTGTTGAATAACCGACTTTGGCTTCAAAAGTTTGCCATAAAAATGGCACAAAATAAGAATATGTATTAAGAAAAAAAAATGTTTTTTTAATTTTTGAGTCCTCACCCTGTAATTTTTAATTTAAGTATGTTGAGCCTTTAAAGCCTTTTGTGAATGAATATTTGTAAGATTGGAAAAGATCAGAATTTAAATATAAGTAATTCGATTAGATTACTTATCCTTATTCAATAAATACTCATGAAATACATTGGAATTAAAATATATTTAAGTTTGGGTTAAATCTTCCCGTCTCTAAAATATTAATTAATTACTATAATTAGTATAATACTTTAATAGTTAGTTTGGTAACATTTTCTCCAACCTTATATTGCATATTCAGCTCCATTTGTATGCATCATATGGGCATCACTAGTCATGATGAATCATAAGTGTAGACAAAGCATTCAAACTCAATATATAGTATACAATAACCATAGCCAAGTAGTAGGCATATTACCTACTTATTCAAATCCACATTATTTTTTTTCTCTCATGTTAATATAAACCAAAAACAATTAATCTTTTAAATGTACAAAGCATTTGAACCATCTATCTCGTATATTTATTTATCAAGAATACCATATGAGGAATTGTTATCAAGAAATATGATAAAATGCTATGCATGTTGATTGTTGGAGTACCTCTATATAGTAGTGATGGGAAAATTAATCAAAATTGGAATAGAAGAAAATGGAGTTTATTCTGGAATCGGGATCGGCATTGGAAAAATAATGTATAATTTGCAATTCATGTTCTGATTTATTATCATTCATTACTGGTATTTAACGATTAATTACCTTTATAATTTATCCAAAAAGAAAAGGAATTTTTGTATTATACTAAAAATTTAATATTTGAAATTTAATTTAATTCCACTAAATATTTTTTTGCAAAAAATTTAATTTTATAAATTTTTCCCCAAAAATTTAATTTTTTACGCATAGCTATGTATTTTTTAACTTGTCTCAGAAAAATTTGATATATGATTTTTGTTTAAAATTTTATATTAGAAATTTAATTTTCTGTGATTAACTATGTTGTTTGAAATTTTTCTTCATAAAATTTAATGTTTGAATTTTTATTTTGCAATTGATTTCAAAAATATTTTTTTACGAAAAGCTGGGATTTTAAAATTATTTTTGTAAACAGCTACGAATTTTTGAAATTTTTCTATAGCCATGGTTTTTTGAAATTATTAATGAATATTTTGAGATTTTCGAAAAAACTTAATATGTCAAATTGTATATTAGAAATTTAATTTTTTAAATTTTTTAAGGAAAAATTTTAATTGTTAATTTTTTTTTTCACAAAAATTCCAAAAAACAAAGCTTTCTTCATAAATATAATCCAATGCATACCTCTAATAGGAAAAAAGTTTTTTTTTTTTTTAAATATTTTAAAATGTTGAATTATTGACATCGATAATTATTAATAGAATCTTTTCAAAATTGGTATCGGACTTTTTTTTAGAAAATTGTCCTATCACTACTTAATAGGTATGATATTTATTTATTAATTATTTAAGGAGTGTTTGATAATACCTTGCTGAGAAACTCATAATGTTATTCCTTTGAGACTCTTAAAACAATCAATAAATTCCCTGAGATATAAATTGTTGAAATAAAATATTAATAGTATATATTATTTTCTATTGGCTCCTTTAAAATTAATAGAAAAAGAAAAATGCATTATGTACCCAAAGCGTTAATGGATTTTGAAGATAAAGGAGTCTAATCAATTGGAATTAAAATCCAGTGCTTGTACCTACTACTCGGAATAAGCAAAAAAAAAAATAGGCATTAATAATAATTCGCAACATGCCATTCCTTTTGATCTTAATCAAAGGAAGAAACCGAATTTTGGCACCCTCTGTGAAAATACCAACGTAACTATGCTGCTTTTTAGACCAATTCAAATATATTAGGTCGGCTCCAAAGAATAAGAAAAAAATAGAGGTGGCGTAGCTATGCTTACATGGGAACTATAAGGAAGGGCATAAGGGGGGGTATTTCGTACGTATGAATGGAAGACAATAATCGAATTTATCCCTAAGCGCAGAATCCTAAACTGATCTCAGTTTTTATCTCAGTCATCTGGATTCTGAAATATCTGGGATTCTAGTAATTTGGGATTATTATCGTTCAAAGCCATTTTGTACCCTTAAAACAATCTCTAAATTAAGAGTAGAATAAATAAAACTTATATAAAAGGGTTTTTATGATTAAAAAGTGCTTTTATGATTCTGTATTTTGTTCTGAACTCGACATATTACCTTCAATTTTATGCTGAAAAAGGATGAAAAACAATGCCCTGCATTTAACGCTTATAACTTATTAATTATTCATAGTCATATGAAATATTATATAGCATAATATTATTGCAAAATATTCTATGTTTTATTTAAAAAAAGATTGATTTCAAATGTGGATCTCCAAGGAATTTGGTTTGATTAAGTATTTTTGGAGGGATTTTATTTTTATGGGGGGTGTACAATCAAATAGTCAACATTATCATCATATTTTACCCGATTTCAATGGCTATTTCATTACGTTGTGCCCTAACAAATGGAAGATCTAGGCAATCGAAGACAGATACTTCTAACTTGATCATCCATATCAAGAGATGTTCGAATTCTGATTCCAAATTCCACAAGGGATGACGGGAGAAGAATTCATCCGAGGAAAACTACCAGACCTCATAAGGGAGTAGATTGGTCTCATTTCCTTGGGAATGAGATACCAGGAAATAAACAATAAAGCGAGTTATTCACGATGAGTAGATAATTTTAATATTTCAAAATGAGACCACTTAAAGAATACCAAGTGGAACAAAAATTCTTCGAGATCCATATTTAAAAAAAAATTATGATTGAAATTAATTTTTGAAATTATTGGTACAAAAAATATAATTTTTTGAGAATACCTGTGGATTTTTGAATTTTGTATCCAAATAATTTAATTTAAGTAGAATAACTTTAGATTTTTGAAATTGTTTGCAAAAAAAAAATAATAGTTTAAATTTGATTTTTGCAATTTAAATTTTTTCCAAAAAAATTAATTATTTGTAGATAATTGTGGATTTTCGATGTTTTTTTACAAAAAAATTATTGACTGAGAAAACTAATGGATTTTAGAATTTTTTTGGAAAAAAATAAATATTTGAAATTAAAAATGAAGGGTCAGACAAGTCCAAGTAAAGTATTGATTTTGAATGACCATCTTAGTATACATACTCGTACATATCAAAGCAGTTTGTACAAATAAGTAGTATATACTCGTATCTAAACAAATAATATTTTGATTAATTAATAATTATGAAAAACCAAATATTGAGAGGGAAATATATCTTTGTAGTTATATGATTGATTGTCTAGAATGAAAAATTGAATTGTTAAAATATGTAAATAAATATTAGATCTACACTGAAATTGTATTTTATTATATATATTGTATATGTAAAACTACTTTTGGTTTAACGAATTTTCTTTTATATACATAATACTTTTGTAGGTACTTGTTCATATTTGCTTATATTTTTTATATTCTGAAGTAGATACATATAAAATTTGAGGAAAAAAAAAACAAAAATCAGTTGTTTGTAACTTTTTTTGTTTATAAATATAAATAGATATATAGGGTGGTTTAAAAAGTCAGTGAAAAGTCTGAAAAATGTAACACTGGCGCGTATTGAGGTTATGTTTAGTTAGAAGCATCTCTTGGAAGAACACACTCCAACTTTCAGTCAGATCGGTCAATTTTTTTCTGTTTGACATTCGTTTGAATCGAGGAAGTGCATTGTTTTTCAAACAATGGACGAAAAATAATTTCTCGTGTTGATTAAACATTACTTTGTAAAAGGCAAAAGGCCTTAGGAGACGAAAAAGAAGCTTGATAAAAAATATGGGGACTCTGCACATTAAAAATTAAAACAATATATAAGTGAGTTCAAAAAATTTCGGAGTGGCTATATGGGCACAATTGAATGTTTTGGTCGCCCTGTTGAGTTCACTACAACAGAAATCATAAATAAAATCGATGATATGGTGATGGGTATTACATGTTGCGTATAATTCATTGTTTTGGACCGTTTAAAAACCGAGCTGGAAGAAAATATACCTTTTAGTGTATGCAGGGGCGTCCGGAGAGGGTTGGCTGGAGGGGATGGATCCCTCCCCCACCAAAAAAAAAAAAAATTAAGGACTGTTTTCTTTCTACTAGAAAATGTCATATTTGAAATTTAATTTAATTTCTTCAATTTTATTTCCAAAAAGCTATGGATTTTTGAAATTTTTCTGTCAACAAATTTAATATTTAAAATTTATTCTCAAAAATTTAATTTCTAATATATTTTTTCAAAATAATTTAATATTTAAAATTTAATTAAATTTCTTCAATTATATTTCCAAAAACCTGAATTTTTCGATTTTTTTTTTTCAAAAAATTAATTTTTTGTGAATAGCTATGGATTTTTGAAATTTTTCTTCCAACATATTTAATATTTTTTCTCCAAAAAGTTAATTTTCAATCTATTTTTCAAACATATTTAATATTTGAATTTTTTCAAAATAATTTAGTTTGTAGATTTTTTTTCAAAAAAAAATCCAAATACCAGATATTATAATTTATGTATATAAAACTTATTTATAATCTTTGGCTTACATTGAGTGTTGGTAAAGTTTTTCCCTAAATGTTTATAAATTATAGATATGAATTACAATTAATTTATGAAACTTAAAAGTTAACTCATCTATGTATAGTTTTACTTCACAAATTTCAAACGTATTTTGTTGTCAATAGAATCACAATTCCCAAACATCTCTAAAGTCTAAATTATTATGTTTTGGAATAAGATAGCCACTAAACATGCTAGTTCATTACTTAGTCTTGTGAATAGTCAATGATATCAGAGTAATGTTGCAATGAGAGATTGTTTGTGTTGTTGTGCCTAGGTTACGAGTACGTAAATTATGTTCAGAAACTTATAAATGTATTAACAATCGGTGATCCATGCTACAAGTTTTCCTTTTTTTTTTTAAAGTCATCAAATTTCAAAGTAGTTCCCAAATCCAAAACAAACAAAAAACTTGTACATCCCACTGTCAGTGAATTTTGTTTTTATTAATTGAAAACTTTATGAAAAATATCAAATTACTCTTACCATTTTTAGAAGAAAGCCGGTAAGAAAATAAGGGGTTTTTCTTGGGGTGTATGGTTGGGGTGGGTGACTTTTTGACAAAACTTTCCCTATATTGACAGACTATTTTTTTATAGCCATATTTTCTTAATAGTTTACTTTAAATGAAGATGAAACTTTAAATGATCTTTTTTAGAGGACACAAATTAAAAAAAAAATGACAATAGTAAATACTATTTGTTTTTAAACCTTTCTTAACAAAACAAAAAGCTGTCTTTTTGACAAATTATTAAAGATAATTGTCACAGTCCTTGAAAGTACCATCATGAATGTACTCGACTGTAAATATAATCCAAAAATAGAGTAAAATTTATTAGAAACTTTATGTAATACTCTGGCAAATATTTACTTTCAATAGCAATTCCTATGCGAGTTCACAAATAAATTAGCATGTATGTAGACGGAGAAAATAAAAGGGCTTCTACTAAGGCTATCGTCAGTACCTAATTACGTCATTTATGTCCATGTATCCAATATAAATATACTTACGTATTTTCGATTTCAAAATACTTTTGTCAATATTTTTCACAATATATGTTTCTAGTGTATTCATGTATATGAATAAATCTATGTAATTCCTGCGGTCCCATCTATCATAATCTAAATACACGCCATCAAAAGGTATCATTATAATATTTTGGGATCCTTTTGCCCATCTAAATATATGATTTTCTATAATTCAATGAATTTTGTATGTGCGTAAAAATTAGTATTATTTCGCAATGGATTTTGAAGACTGATTAGGTTTTGACTATTTTTTGCGTTCATTGAAATGTATACAATGTCCATTAAAAATATATTTACGTATAAACAATTTTGTATCAACATCATCTTAGAAAATGAACCATATTTCTATATAGAATACATATATTGATTTGTGTAACAACAACACATTGATTATTTACTTTGGTATTCGGGGGATTTTCTCACATAGTGGAAATCAATTTGATTTATTTACATTCCTTCTTCAGACTCCATAAAAGAAATATATCTTTTATAAGCATATCTAAAGTGATTTAGAGTCTGTCTAGATTTACTTTGAGTTGATGGTTTTAAAACTACCATATGTACATTGTAGTGATGGGACAATTCAAAAAAAAAAAAAAAAATCCCGATGCCAATTCCCATCCTAAATATTTTAAAAAATAGTTAAACCTTACCAAATTGCTGTCAGAGACGATCATAGGATCATATTTAAGTTGGCTGTGGTTTGTGGATTTTTTTTGAAATTTATCCAATAATTAAAACTATTTAGATAACTTTTAGAAAAAAAATTTTTAATTTCAAAAATTAAATTACAAATATTAAAATTTTGAAAAAATGATTGCAAATACACAATGAAACAATATAAATTTTTCAAAAATTCACACTTATTGATTTGGAAAAAAATTAAAAAACCATAGGCGATTTTCAAGAAATTAAATTTTTAGGGAAAAAATTTCCAAAAACCACAGGTATTCACAAAAAAATTAATTGTTTTGGAGCAAAATTTCAAACAATCCAAAACTGTTCACAAAAAATCTCTAGCTGTTTCCAAAAAATGAAATTTTTGGGAAAAAATTCAAAAATTTAATTTCTTATATAATACTTTTTGAAAAAATAATTCCAATATTAAATTTTTTTAAGAAAAATAAAAAAAAAACTTAGTTATTCACAGAAAATTAAGTTTTTGTGGAAAAATAATTCAAAAATTAAACTACATTTCAAATTTTTAATTTTCTAGCAAAAGGAAAAATTTAATATTTTGTTTTTTGGGGGGGTTGCTGACTATTTTTTTCTCTCCATAACTTACACCAGTTATAAATAAGAATCGGAATCGCAAATTGAACATTATTTTCCCGATGCCGATCTTGATTCTGCTCCCAGAAAAAACAAACGATTCTCTGATTCTGATTAATCGTCCCATCACTAATTTTAAAGCTCTCAACATTAAATATTGTAAGAGCTCTTCACAATATTGACTCATTGCCAATCTTAGGTATACCTATATTGCAAAGAGACGTTTAATTAATTCAATTAATAAATAAAAACACGAAAATATTCATTTCGAACCTTAAAATCTTTATGGCATTACAAGACACGATCCCCATCAAGAAACACCATTTGGATAAATGGTTATTGATATTTGTTTTAGGCATGGGTTGTGTTTAAAGGTTGGGCATATTTGCTATTTATTTAGAATTTTTTTATTGGATATCTTAGTCGTTAATGATAGGGAAAAATAATCTTCTATGTAGGAGCGTCCATTTTATTTATTTATTTTTTCGTAAGGAATAAAATTTAACTAATTGATTAATCTATAAGATTTACTGGTACTTGGACAGTATCCACCGGAAGAAGTCTACCATATTCATTGAAATATACTACTCCATATGAAATATGGCTTTGATGAATGAGTTGTAAAGTTATGATTGTTTTTGAAATTACAATTATTGTCAAAAATTATATTGGTCAGAGTCTAAATATTATTGAGGTAGTGCCAAGTAAGAAAATATTCAAATATGAAATGAGCTATCGAAATAATTCATCATATAAATTGCTTTGAAAAAAGCTAAAATGAAAGTTGATCTTTTGTATATATTTGTAGTATCCAAATATACGTTCATGCAAATTTCGTCAAAGCGACAAAACCTTTTTCCATGACTCATTCACTGCTAATAACTATTTATTAAAATTCCTATAATTTAAAGCTCCAATGAAGTTAACAACTTTGACGTATCAATAAAGTTTAATGAGTCATAAAATAATTTAATTAATGGTGATTAAAGAAACGTTCTTGATTTCCTATTCTCTATACACCTTTATTGCGACTACTTTGAAATATTTAACTTCTGCTAATACGTTGTTATATAACAACTTTTATTGTTATAACCATAACCATTTATTATGGCAACACTGCTTGACCTTTGCAAATATAATTTTCTGATCTGCCAAACATCAATTAACAAACATTATTGGGTATACTGGTTGTTGTGACGTAACGAGGCGGAGTAACAAAATATATTGGGAAACCAAATCAGACAGATAGAGAGAAGGAAAAAGCTTGCAGGAGACTTCAATACATGTGTGACTGAAAGTCCATTGCCTGCCTGGATATTTATAGGTGACAATATAACACAGTACACTCTATACTAATACAATATGATGAAAATCAAATGTAGAATGAACATGTTAAAAAAAGAGAAACGGAAAAACAAAATTGGCAATCCTGACAATTTGAAGAATGTTTTGGAGGAGAGAAGGAATAATGCTTATGACGTTTCATTAGATCAGCTACAATCGGCTGTGACAAGAGAGGAAGGAGAAAAGGAAATGAAGAAGAACATTTGCTAGAATTACTCTTATGTCCATCCTGAATTATACTCTGAGTCCAAAATGTACTTACAATTTTAACTCAGCCACCAATCCTCAGGGTTACGCTCCTTCTTATAAAAGCACACACCAATGCTCAATTATGTTTTGAATGTAATTGAATCTATTTAGGAAAGGAATTAAACTCAGGAATTAAATTATAATGAAAAATGCTACGGAAAGGAAATTCATTCTTTACATTACCAATTTTTAAAAAAAAACAGGCAGCTAAAAAATACACCAGATTTTCATCACTGAATATGACATACTACATGACAGTTACTCTCATGCCAAGATATTTAAAGTAGACAATATTACACGGTACACTCTATACTAATACATTTACAAAATAGCTTAAAATATTAAGGGGATTGAAAGAAAGGGAACGGTTTAATCGTAATACACCACACTGGGTATTGATTAATTTAAATTGGTACTACGCTAAATTGATATTGGAACCAGTTTATACATCATTATAACATCATACAAAAAACGATGACGTAGCTCCTCTCTTCCAAAACAAAACTGTCCTGTATAAAAAAATGGTTGAAAATTGAGTGTGGAATATATTTGTGTTCTTTCACAAATTATAGTCAATTTCTATCACAAAAATATTTTGATAACCCTTTGGGGTGTGCTGCAAATTGCACTTAAACTTTAAAGTACCCAATATTTATAAATACAATGAAATAATAAGATATTGATATATTTTATTAAATAGGGTCATATCTGGGCCAATATGAGTCTCTTAAATCAAATAAACATTCTAAGCTACAGCTTAAACCCTTCTCTTTCTTAACTCATGCCACAATTTTGACAAACAAAGCCTACTAGTATAATTGAATCGAATATGTCTATAAAATATTGGGATGTATAAATTAAAGAAATTATTCTCATTTTTCTTGGTTTTTGTTTAAGGTTGTTTTTATGTTGACGAACCAAATTTAAATTTTATATAATTGAGCGAAAAGTTTCAAAATACCAATACTCATTTGGGTATTGGAACCGGTACAAAATTATTATTAACGTGAGCAAAATGCATACATATATCTACTTACGGGTTTTAAGAGTTATTTCATATTCTGTTCATCCACCAATAATTATTTAGAGGCTACAAACACTTATCAAATTTGTCATATATTGTATTCTTAAATTTTTAACTCCATGAAGAAGTATTTGTTCTTATAAAATACGAGTTTTTTTCAATTGAACATTCATAGTCAAATACCTCCAACAACGAAATACAAAAAAAATATACCCAAAAAACATTATTCGTCTCCTTGCAAATTACCTTTTCATATACCAACAATATATGGATAATATATATAGAGAAGAATATAGTTTTATGGTCTGTATATTATACGCAAAGACCATAAATTCAAACTGAACAGAACTCGAAAAAACATATTTGCTTCTACGCATGAGTCGAGTGGGTATTTTGTTTTTTTTTTTTTTTTTTTTTTTGCGTTTCATTTTCATTCAGTTGTTGCCCCCCCCCCCTCCTCATTCTTCGTTTCTTATTCTTTAAGGTAAACGTGCTTCATAAGCCAATGTTTTCTAATATGATTCAATCTCCAACTATGAAAGAAACAATCATATTAACATATTATGTAGCTACAAACATAACCTTAATCCTCATGATTTTTAAATAAGTAAGTACCCCCAAAGTACCAATGTCTTTACATATAATTATTCTATAGAATATGATGAATAAGGATGTGGAAATTGTCAAAATCATCGTAGCATACTTATAAAAAATACTATGTCTTAGTCATCTGCAAGATACATAAATTGCATCATAATTGAAGGGTACTCCATCTTGGGGTCTCAAAGTTGAGATTTTTACCAAGTAAAAGAGACAAATTTCCAATAAATCTGGATGAAACTCCATGAAATGGCTTTAATAATAAATAATTACTCACACCTGCATTTAATACTACTTGACCTAAATAATAAAAAGGGATATTTTGATATAATTAAAGCAATATGTACTGAAAATCCTTAGGAAATGTCTCAATCTATATAATTATTATTTTCTTTGTTAGATTAAAAGGATGATTAGAAAATAAATTGTTTATTTTTTTTCCAGTGTCATACTTAATGTTTATATAATTAATAAATTTATAATAAAACTAGGCAATAGAGGAGTCGGCTTATGGAAAAATGGCTTTCATTGTCTAAAACCAACAACGCTGACGTTGCATCAAAATAATCTTTTAATTATTCATCCCAATTTTGAATATTCTAACGTATTAGCAAGGATTAGTTTTTATAGTGATCTCTGTCATCAGATTTGTCGTCTTTCAAAGTTGCCGACATATAATTTTCTATTTGATTTAAACTCTTGTGGATGTAGACTATTTTCACATCCCTAATGATGAACATGCTTCTTAGATCCTAAGCATATTCGGTATATGAAAATAAAGAAACAAAAAAATTTTATACTAGGTATGCGCCTATGAAATGATACTTTTTTTTTTAATTTTGAACGTTTATTGTGAAAAAAAATATATGTAAATTTAATTTTGAAAGTATGCGCCTTCACTAGCCACACATTTTCCCCATTTTCAGGCAATTTATAGATGCCTTTCCAAAAAAATTGTTTGTCTTTGGCTGCAACCCAGCTATCGATCCATTTTTGGCTTTAGCGTGAGAATCGAAGCGTTAATCATTATGAGTGGAGCCCCTCGACTCAAACAAATGATAATCGGAAGGCGCCAGGTCTGGTAAGTAAGCTGTATGAGCAAGAAGTTGTCAGTTTTACGATTCATCAAGCTGGTGGGTGGCTATTGAGCGATACAGTAGTGCGTTGTCATCAAGGAAAATAACCCTGTATTGCCTGGCTTCATATTTTGGGCATTTTTGGCGTACAACATGGTTCAAATCGGTCAATTGTTGTTGGTAGCTATCACTATTAATGGTTTGAGCGGGATGTAAAAGATTATAGCATATGACACTACACTGGTCCCAGAACACACACCGCATTACCTTCTTTCCGAAGCGATCAAAATCACCACTTTAGAATTTTCCAAACCACCTGAAGCACTATGTTCTGCTTAGAACATGTCTACCATAAGCTTCCACAAGCATTTGATGGGCTTGAGAAGAGTTTTTCTTCAATTGGTAACAGAAAATCAATGATGTCCACACATCGTACTTTGTATGCACAAAATTATACATTTTTACGAGCGAAAAAAGTATGTTCTTGAATTAAATTATAAAAAAAAATGAATTAAATATTGTTCACACATGTCGAAATAAGCATGTAGATTTTTGGATTGGTTTATAATGTCTACCTGGCGACACCTAAGGACTAATAGGCGAAAGTTGTATTTCATAGGTGCATACCTAGTAGAATATATTTATGTAAAACAGTATATAACATATAAAATAGATTAGCTTTAATAAATGGTCAATTTTCTGAATATTTTAATTTTATTTTTGCAATTGTAGCATTTTCCAATGATTTTTTTGCGTCGCCAAGGTGATATAGTTTTATCTGAGTTCCAAATAGCTAAGGGCCTCGTATGGATCTGGAAAAGTGGTTTTAAACACCCCACGGTGTAAATAAAAAAGGGAAGGGGGGATATTATGGGTCCAGGTCCGCTACTAACCTTGTCTGGGCCCTATAATATGATACCTATAATATTTGTTAAGCCAAGGCTTCCCAAACTTTATTTTGCCAATGCCCCTACACAAATAAATTTTTATCAGAAGCTGCGGCCCCCTTGATTAAGTGTTTGTTATTAAACCGAGCCTGTATAAAAAAGAACCGAGACCAAACCCGTTGAAAAGAAAGAACCAAGACCGGGAACGATAGAAACATTTAACCTGAACCGGACACAACCTTGCTCAATTATATTTTGAGTCTAACACATCCTCAGCGTTACTCTCCGTCTTTCATGGGGAAAAACACTCATGGTTACACTCTCTACATCGATTTTTTCTCCTCAAGAAAAAAAAAAAAATGGTAGTAGTTTTAAAAAATAGTAAACACTGCTCAAATTACAAAAAAACATCAAAAAACTAACACACTACAAAATGCTTAGGATTTACATCCCTAAACATAACCTTAATCCTCCGTATTTACAAATAGGTAAGTACTGCCAAGGAACAAATGTCTTTACATACATATTTTTATTATAAAGAATATGATGAAGCACATTACGAAATCCATTGATGAAAAAATGATGAAATATTTCTAAATAGATGAACCACTCGGCGGTATTTAAGCCTTGCCAATGACTTATGAATTTATTGTATACTATATAGGTACATCAACATACATACCTATTTATGAAATGAAAAGGAAGCAATTTGAATCATAATGGCCCATTAAAAATTTTGTTGATCAAAAATGTGCAAAATGAAGATAGCATTTTCTACTAATATAATTTTTTTTTTGTGTATAAAATATCTGAAGTGCCTATTTTTTTCTATACTTATAAGATCATATATTTTTATATGAATTACATATTTATATCTATGTCTATTTAGTTATATCTAAGGATGCGTGGTAGTCAAGCTATTTTTTATTTTGAATGGAGAAATATATTTTTAAAATTATTGATAGTTATTATTTATATAAAATATAAATATTTAAAGCAAGATGCTAAATGTGCCCCAATGATATAATTAATGTTTAAATTGTATTTGTATAAGATTCAGGTATTTCTTTATAAACGGATATTAAAGTATTTTGCAAACATGGGTAGTTTAATTGACCATGCTCTAAATAGATGTAACTTCAATTGGATTTGCAAACCCTAAGTATTTTCTCGCGGACAAGTTTTTTTTTTTTTTTTTTGCATGCAACCTGAACATTAACTTATAATTTGAAAAATTTGTATAATATATCTTTCATTCTTAAGAAAAGAGCATTTTAGTTTTAAAGTCATCACTGATGTGTGTGTCCTGAGGATTTGGTGGGAGTTAGAAGCGCAAGTTCTTGTTGGACTCAGAGTAGAGTTGAGGATCGACTTTTAGGATTGGAGTTTTTTCTGCCTATTTCATTTTTGATTTCCTTCCTCTCATCCGTAAGGCTGATTTCATGAAACATCACGATTAGACCACAGAAAAGTATGTTATCACATATTTCTGAATCTTGATTAAAAACAACTTACTTTCTGTTATTTTGGAAATAATAACATATTTTCCACTTTTGGGGGAGATAATGTCCGATTTTGCCCTTTCTAACACACTATAATAAATTTAAGTCATGTGAAAATACTTTACATGTAAAGAGAGTTGTCTGGCCGTATTACCTTCTATGATCTGCCCAGTCTGTGTAGACCACCTCACTTCACACTCAACCAAAGTTGTAACACATACCAACTTTCCACCAGATCGGTCTTTTTTTTTTCTTTGCCATTCGTTTGAATCGAAGATGTGGTCTGATTTTCAAAAAATTGACGAAAAATAATTTTGTGTGTTGATTAAACATTACTTTTAGACAGGCAAAACTAAAAAGAACCAATATGGGGAATCTGCACCTTTGATTAAAACAGTTTAAAAGTAGTTTCGAAATTTTTGTTATGTCATTTTGGCACAAGTGACGCTCAACTTTCTGGAGGCCCTGTTGAGGTTTCAACTCCAAAAATAATTGATAAAATTCCAAAAATGTATTAAGAATTGAAATGATGTATTTTCTTTATCAGGGGTTATAAAAAAAAAGTAAAAGCAATTGAAGTTATTTCTGCATGTTAATATATCCAAATCCATATATAAATAGTAATTAATATGAATTTTCAATGATAAATCATTAAGGACTACAGATTTTTACGTTCATATTGTGCCGACGGCCTAATTATCATGTGTATATTTTGATATAGGTGTAAATACGAATATATAAAATACATACAATAGGTAGGTAGATATTATATGTTATGTTCTTTGATACTGATAATGGCTTTAAGCAAACTTAAATAATGATGATAAATTGCTCCATAAAAGTGAAAAACTATGATAGAAATTGCAAAAATCACATGCATTTGTTTCATTCTTTTTTGCTTTTTGCAAATTCTTACTATATGACAAGATGAAATATTGGAATAAAGTGGATTTTTATTAATCAAGAATATTCCGTTTGTGTACACATTTGATACCACATATTATAATGATAATTCAGACTCACTAATATATATAGATAAAAAAATGGGGGCATAAATGATTGTGCTGTTTTTGTAGAGCGGTTTAGCTGTCATGATGTCTTATTTGACCAGCTCAATCAGCAGTGAAGGGAATAAAATCTACATAAGTCCCACTCCGTATACAGCAAGAACATACGAAGTCGTTTGGAAATTCCGTGAATAGTCTGACAGATGGCAGTACTGGGGTGCATCGAGGTAATGTTTAGTTAATAGCACCTCTTGAAAGAACAAAGCCAGATCGGTCTATTTCTTTCTTTTTTGCATTCAATTGAATCGAGGAATAGGTTTGAAAGTTTATGGTGATATCATTTTGGATTCGCAAGGAATAATCCTCAATGACTCTCTGGAAAAGAGTAAAACTATTACAGGTGCATATTATTTATCGTTATTGGACAGTTTGAAATCCGAGCTGCAAGAAAAAAGACCACGATTGAAAAGTCATTTTCCATCACGACAATGCACCAGCTCACACCTCAGTCGCTGTGGTCACAAAATTAATGGAAATAGGATTCCAACACAAGATGTACACCGCATTCCATGCCTACCAGAGAGGCTTTGAGGCATCGTGGATGCCACAAGGGGATATATCGAAGATTAGAAGAGACAAGATAGTGTGACAGCTAGTCTCCGTATATATTTGGTACATGTCTAGTGGCTAGGAAATATATTTTGTTAAAGCTTAAAAATGTCAACGTCGTACTCGGTATTGAACAAAGTGAAAATATTAAAGATACCGTATTCTTTTAAAATAGTTATTTTTTATTCAATGCTATATTTAAAAAAATAAACAATCTTTCAAAAGTTTCCACAAAATTCCCCTAAATTTACTTATTCCTTCCATTTTTTAAAACGATAGAAAATCGCAGAGCAAACCAAAAGATATTTATATCTGCAAAAAAACAATGATTACGTTGTGTACATTTGTACTAAAGTAATAATAAAATAAATTTAAAATAAAATGAGAATTAAATTTGGAATGTATATATAATGGTTTCTTTAAGATCAAACCTCCTGTTTGGGGAATATGGATGACTGTACATTTACAATTGTGATAATCACTTTCAAGACAGTATATGTTATATCAAAGCAATCATTTTAATAATGCTTTTTATTTGTCAACTATTTTTTTATATTCGATTCATTTTGTATATTATAAACGATGTACATTCATTCAAAATATTGAGTGAATTAGTTATTGATTAGAAAAATTACATACATACATGATAACACGGACTTAAACAAACATGATATACATACAAACAGGTTAGTGTGGAGCCTATTATTTAAATTTGAGAAATGTTCATCTACAAGGTTGCAATGTTTTCCTTTTAGGCCAAAGATATCGTATAAAAATTTAAAAGGGGTTTGAAAAATGTTTAAAGATAGCTCAACGGCACCAAAGTTAAAAATTTTTACAATTTTCTTCTAAAATGAGTGTTTTGACCTAAATATCATCTAAGCACTTCGTGATACAACAAACCTTATAAAATAAGAAATTTATGGAAGTCAATTTGCTATCGAAAAGTTTTATTTTTTTGTTTTTTTTTACAAACGTTTTGTGCTAATTGGTCAAAAAAAGCAAACGCCACAATAAGTAGCATTTTTTGCTGAATGTCCATTTGTCAGCTCGTACACAAAAAATAGATCCATATTTACAATTTATGTTTCCAAATCATTAAGAAAGATCCATTCATTACTTGAAGTATACAGAGCAGGTTAAATTACTATAAATTTGACCTTTTTTGACCTATTACTGACCTTCTTCAAATAAAAAGACTTTATAAGCTAAATCCATATAATAAATCGTAGTTAAGTATTTAGAAATATTCATTGTAAAGAGATTAACCTTTTTCTGACCTTTACTTGACCCAAAAAGTCTTAATAACCAAATTTTAATCAATAGTAAATTAATTACACCTTATTTTATTTTAAACTGAGATAACCTTTTTGGGCAGTAGTTTAAATTTTTCATGACGGAGAATACGTGATCAAATTCAAGGTATGTGCATTGACACAACAAATTCAAATATGGGTAGGACTGCTAGAGGTTGTGATCTTCTTCAGAAAAAACTATGATAAAACCTTTTATCTCTAGTATGTAGACAACATATTATGGAATTAATCATAGGTATAACATTCCAATCATGTTTTGGACTTACGTCTTCTCCTGATGTTCAAATGTTCAAAAGATTAAATACAAAACAAAATGGTCCTCCATTAATACAGCTAATGATGCTACTGGAATTGAAAATTGTGAATTAGCTAGTCATGTAGAAAATGTACGGCAAGAGTCTCTTGATTATGCGAACAAAGGTATGGACACAAATCTTCCTCTTCACGAATACACAGAATTCCTTCACTTGGTTATTATATTGCGTGGTAATATGCATCCCCAAGGCGTAAAAAGTTATGTCTTCTGGTTGCTATACACCACGCCCTATGACTATTAAAAAGTTTTATAATCTTTAAAAATTTGGATTTTTCGATCTCAATTCAAATTGATAGGTATAAAGGAGCGAGGATTGCGCAATATTTGTGTTCTTAACGTGTTAGTGTATTTTCGAGACTGGATATCTGTTCCTCTAGCCTTAAGTGCACCTAATAATGCCCTGAATTTAATAAAATCCATCCTTAAATATTCCCCCATTAATTCAGACAAATCGAAGTCAACATCGAAAAAATTATTCAAGCATCTATGGTACTTGTCCAAGGGACATGCTCGATCAACTCTATTTAACAATACATTAAGTTCAGAATCAAAAAAGCCGCTTAGTAAAGGCCTTGCAAAATTTGAGTAAGGAAACGCAAGAAAGGCCGTTCTTTACTCTCAATGAATTAAAATACAAAAGCATCGAAGATTTTGCTACAAAAAACAAGGAAACTGTTTCTAGAAACACCTCCAAAATACATTTTTTGAGACAGATCGTGACTTATGGAATTATCAAGATAACTAGCTGCAAGCTCTTTATACTATCATTCCTTTGAAAGTTGTTAAGGATCTTGCTCAACGTAGAGTTGATCTCATTAAAGAATAGAAAAAGAGTCTAGTAATATCTGATGAATCGGAGCTTCAATTCCTCCTCCAAAGTAATTGAAAATCATCGAAGTTTATATGTCCTTAATTCATGGAAAAATACTCTTTTAAAATTTTAATTTAAAAACATTAGTCAAATAAAAAATACCATAAATTTATTGCGTTTTATTCAAAATTTAGATTAATAACAAATTAGGAAAATATATGACAGTTTTATTATTAATATATTTCCTTTACATTGTGATATTTCTTAGGATTACACCCTAATAAATCTTATCTAAAATGAAACTAGCCCTTAATAGTTCTTAATTACGATTAGAATGAAAGTTTTGGAAATATAACATGAATTTAAGTTATAAAGGCTTTTTATAGAAAAAAAGGTGAGTAAAAGGTTCAAAAATGGTCAAATATATAGTAATTTTATCTGTTCTGTATGCTTTAAGTAATGAATTGACCATTTCTAATGTTTTGGGAAGCCTACGTAACAAATATGGATATAATTTTTTTAGAAGCAGACAGGTAGAAATGTTGTAAAAAATGCAAGTCATGGGAATCTTTTCTCTTATTGACCAATTACAAGCAAATGTTTGTAGAAAAAACTTAAAACATATTTGATTCCAAATTAATTTAGATAAATTTCTATTGTTCTGAAATTTGTTATAACACGAAGTACTGAGATGATATTCATGTCGAAATACTTCATAAAATTTCAAACCTTTGAAGCCCATGACCTATCTCTAAATATATTTCAAAACCATTCAAAATTTATATACGATGTTTATAGCTTTAAAGGAAAAAATTGCGACCCTCACAGTTCAACATTTATCAAATTAAAAAAATAAGCTCCACCTTAATGTAGGTATTATAATGCGGACTATAACACAAATAATAAACGTATATTTCATAGGCTTTAAGGTTATTACATTTTATAGGGAGAAATAAAGATTTTCAGTTGGTTTTTTTTTCTTATAAAAAGTGTGGGTTTTTTGTTTGGAAAATATTGCTTGCACGTTTCGATAATGCATGCACCAAGTATACTCGTATCTAGATACGAAAGAGTACAACAGAGGCCTTTGTATGTAAAATATACAGAATCAATTTGATTGTAGGAAGGTAAATATTAGTGTTGGAGTTTGGTTTGAAAATCCTAGACCGGTCCGAATTAAGGACTTTTTTCTTTCTATTAGAAAATTTTATATATGAATCATAATTTACTTTTTCAAACCTTAAAAAAAAAAAAAAAAGTAGCTTTCTGTGAACAGCTATTGTGTATTTTTAAATTTTTTTTCCAAAAAAATTTAATTTTTGAAGTTATTTTTGCAAAAAATATATGTTTTTTATACAGCTGGGTATGTTCTAAAATATTTTGAGAAAATTTTAGCTTTGAAATTTTATTTTTCGTGAACACCTGTGAATTTTGGAAAATTTTCTACATCAAATTTAATTTTTTGTGAATAACAGTGGATTTTTGCGATCCTTTTTCAAAAAAACTTAATTATTTGTGACCAGTTGTGAATTTTGAAAAAAATTTAAATATCGAATTGTATATTTGAAATTTAACTTAGATTTTTTTTTTTTTTTTTTGGTTTTTCAAAATTGTTTCAAAAAATGTTAATTTTTAGATTTTATTACAAGAACCAAGCCTCCCCCTTCCCTTTTCCAAGAAAAAAAAAACTATTTATAATTCTGTGAACGCCCTGATAGCAAAATTGTATTTTTAACTATTATTTAAAATATTATAGAAATGGATTCGACATCGGTATAGGGATTTTTAGTAGAATCGTCCCATCACTAGTAGGAAGGTAGATACTAGTTTTAGGGTTCAGTATGAAAATTCGAGACGGATCCTACGCCGTTGGGATTTTTAGATGAACATTACTAATTGAGTCCTTTTATAGAGTTATGTCTAGATTGGTCCCAAAGCAAAGTTTGTCTAGATGGGTCTCATTTAAAATTCAGCTTAGATCGATTCTGAGAATAAACTTGTTGATGACGTCAGGTGTTTTTCAAAATTGTGAATCATTGCACAATAACGTCATATACCTTTAAATGGGTTATATTAATTAATTTCTACAACTCATAAATCAGAATAGAGGAGAAAATCGGATAATAGATTTAGACGAGAAGAAATTGGTCACCAATTTGAAAAAAACTAAATTTCGATCTAAAATCGAAATTGCGATTTGGACTGAAATATCAATTTGATTAATCTATAAAAATCACTTTGGCTCAAAACAGGAATACAAAGATAATAGACCAAGTTTCAATAGTTGTGTTGTGTTGGTCCATATTTAGGATCAAAAACTGCAGTTCCGTCCAATTCATACTCAGTCCGGTCAAGTTCAATCCTGCATAACTGTACTAAAAACAAACATAGTTCATACGTTTTGATGACGTATCTCAATTTTCTTTCTTTCTTTTTTTAAATCAGTTCTAAGGACTGATCCTAAGACTAGGGAGGACTGGACGGAGTATATAAGGACCAAAACACCAATACTCAAATAAAAATTTAGTCTGGATCGGTCTCATATAGACACATTCTGTCTATTTATTTTGTATGACGTCATTTGTTTTTCAAAATTATGAAGATTGACCTACAATAAGGTCATATGAAGTTGAACTGCTTGCACAAATCATATTTCTACAACACATAGGGAGTAGGGAGAAAAAAATTGGTCTATAAAAGTGTGTTAAAAAAATAAGGTAACTTTTCAAATTTTGCAGGCCACGTATATTTAGTATGGTTGATTTTTTTTATTAGTACACTCCCCAAGTGCAAATATTTACTGTTTCAGCTACCTTATATGCTTAGTTTGCTTTTGAAAGACATAACGGTATCGAAGTATTTTGCGTGTTCGGCAATTTTTGGCTATTGAAAAACAATGATCAAAAATTTTGCATCAACTTTTTTGACAAAAATAAAATTAAGTGCTCCAAAACACTTGAAACGTTGACAATATGATACAGTGAAACTGTTTTGATTCAAAGAAAAACAAAATTAAAAGTGGGTCAATATCTTCCAAGTTGTCCTGGAAGACTGCCAATGACGAGCCTCGCTCTGGACACCCATGCACGTCAACAACAGATGTAAACTTTGAAGGAGTGAAGGAAATTGTTTTTCAAAGCCGTCGAATCACTATCAGAGAATTTGCTCAGCCACCATATTCAGCTGATTTGGCCCCAAGTGACTTGTTCTTCTTCCTAAAAATTAAGGAACCTATAAAAGGACGGAGATTGTCAAGCATTGAGAGTATAAAGACTGCATCACTGAAAGAGCTCAAGGCTATATCGAAAAATGCTTATGAGAAGTGCTTCGAGGATTGGAAAAAGCGTTGGCACAGGTGTATTGGCTCTGAGAGGGATTACTTTGAAGGGGACAGCGTAAATATTGATGAATAAATAAATACTTTTTCTTAAAATACAGAGTCAACTTACTTTTTGAACACACCCTATAAATTGAGACCGAAAAAATTGGTTCACGATTTGAAAAGGATGATTCAATTCAGTATATAAAAAATCACTTGAGACTCAACCAAGAAAAAAAAATCAAACTTTAACCGAGTCTCAACACTGGTACATAGGTACATTGTATGTAAGACACGTACATACAATGTACCTATGCATACATACAATAGGATGGAATCTGTTGACCTTCATACCAATAGGAAGAAATGATTATCTCCCATGACATGAAAATGGCGAACATAATATAGTGATCCATTTCAAACTAACATTTAAATCGTCAGTAAAGCCTCAGTGAAATAATGATTATCCATGGTGATTTATTTATTGACAGATGCAATATATTCATTTATTTAATATTAAATAATAATATAAACTGGTTTGGTTTGTGCTATAAAGCAGGTGTCCCCAGTCACTGGGTCTAAAAAGAAATGTTTAAATTTCCCTTTTTTCATTCTAATATGTCCTAAGAACTTCTTTTTTTTTAAATGGGCATTTCAATCATTGTAATTAGATTTTTTTAACATTATAAAAATATCTTATTAGTAATTATTTTCGTTCTAAAATATATAATTTCGCACACAAAGACCATGTTAATTATTCATATATTAACAAAAGGTCACGTTTCATTTCAGGGCGTAAACACAGTGTTTGATATGCGAGGGATATAGAATTATTTAAATTTTCTAATAATGGCATCTAGGTATATTAATAAAGGAAGGTTTGTTGGTCATTGGAGAACATATTTTTGAGTGTAAGGTGTGATCTTAAAACTGTGTGATCTGAGAAATAGCAAAATAGTAACGAGAGTGTGTAGCTAAAACTCAGCGTGTCATATTCAAAAAGAAAAAAAAACGGGGAGTACATGTGAGTAGTTCATTTACAAAACCAGCTATTGATATATTTTCAATTTATATAATGAAGTTTTTATGTCATAAGTAAGGAGTAAATATTTGATTCTATTTCAACGTCAGCTATTTATATATATATAATATGCACTGCGAATTCACACTTTATTCCACAACCTGTTAACTTCGCTTGAATTTTCTTCTCAAAGAAGTTTATTTAAGTGTTGATGTTCAATTGGCTAAAACTAGGCAACCAGCTTAATGGTTTGCTTACCGAATTATTCATTTTAATGGTATATTTTATGTTCAAAGATAGTTGTTTTTCTGAAAATAACGTTCTTTGAAATAAAAGTCATTTTTGGTAGCTAATTTACCATGGTTACCAATCACTTTGTTAGAATAACATCTGGTATAATATGCACATGTTAAGTACCCTATTGTTTAACTATATGTAATGGCTGAAAGAATTTTCTTAAAATTGGAAAAAGTGGAAATAAATGGTTTTGGAAAATAACTCCCTTAACAACATTTTTAAAGCTAAGTTCTACGACCCTAATAACTCCAAGTCAGCTGTGTACTCTCCACTGCCTCCAGTATTGACGGTCCAATAGTCGAAATAAGAACATTGTCTGATTAATGAATATGACAGCCAATATTCTTACATGTTTTTTTACATAAAAAGAAAATATATATTTTATTCTTTTTATGATAAAGAACAATACTTATAACACAACGAATATTATAATATTGTGAATTATTTCAACTAATCTCAAATATTAATAACAAAAAAAAAATTTTCAGTACTTAAAAAATTAACGACAATAAATTTAAATGAACAATCTTGTTGCACAACTTTAAAATATAAATAATTTTCTTCCCCCTCCCCTCTTCAAAGATGACTTAAAACAAGTAAATCTCTCATTAAAAATTCTCAGAAATAGACAAGAAGACGAAACAAACAACATTCTTTTGATGGACACTATTTGTCAACAGTCTGTTTAAAAAAAAGTTATGTGGCTATTGGTGTACTATCACCTGAGAAGGAGTCCATGATATTAATTACGGTGGTCACGCAGCTTCAGATTCCGATTGGAATCATTTCACTCGTATGCATTGCCGCGTAGAGTACTTCCTGAATCTTAAATAGTATGTTCTCTATTTTGAGAAAATTTAATTTTCCCAATATTTTTGCAAAAAAAATAATTTTCTGCCAATTGCATTGAATTTTTGAAATTATTCTCCGAAAATTTATTATATTTTTAATTATATTCCACAAAAATTTATTTTTTGTGGATAACAGTGGATTTTTGAATTAAAAAAAAAAATTTAATCGAAAATTGAATTTTTGAAATTTTTCTACTAAAATGTAATAGTTAAAATTATTTCCCAAAAAATTACTTTTTTGTGCCTAACTGTGGATTTTTGAATTTAAAAAAAGTTTAATATCTCAAATGTAATTTTTGAAATTGTTTTCATAAAAATTTTAACTTTTCAAATTTTTATTCAAAAAATTTTAATTTTTTGATTTTTTTGTGAAAAAAAAAATCGAAAAGTCAAGCCCCCTCCCTCTTTCCCCCACACCCCACCAAAAAAAATATAGTCCTGTGGACGCCCTGAGCCATAATATATCTAAATAATCTTTCTTGTTTTAACTAGTCTGTGTTGCACAAGTTTTTAACAAGCCTTCATTAATTGTTCAGACATACTCCAGGACGATTTTTCATTAACATAAATCTTTGTTAATGTTTCTCATTTCATAAATATAAATGCATTTTGGCTCATGTTAGTAGCCTTTATTAGCATGATTACAATTATGATTATTAGAGGCAGCAAGTTTATGATATAAAGAATCGTGAGATAATTAATTAATTGTTAGAATACTTTTAATGCATGTTCCACTTGATTAAGAAGCTTCCTGGAGCCTCCCTGTTTTTTTGTTTTTGTTTGTTTTTTAAATAGGCAAAGGCGTTGAATTGATTCATACTTTAACCATTTCAATGCCGTTTGTTTATGTACAATATTCAATATTAATAAAACAAGGCTTTTTAGTCTGTATCGATGTTTGTAGAAGCATCATTTTTAGAGTGTCCCATTAATATCATAAACACGATATAACTCTTTAATCTAAAAGAAAACAATATAACAACCAGCGTGGAAAGCAAAAGCCCAACCCTTCATATTAAAAAACAAAGTCAAAGAACCATTGTGTTACGATATAAAAAAGTCATACTGGATTAAGGTAGGGCAGTAAAACATGGACTGTTAATAAAATAAAAATTTCTCATTACCCGGAAAAGGTTTAGGGATTATTTTTTGATATTCGGTTTCGCTATCCATTTTATATAAGCAAACTATAATAATCATTTCATCCTCATGAGTGAGCTACAAGCAAAAAGGCGGGACCCTTCAGATCTCCTAGATGCAGGAGTTGTTGTGATGAAGATTACGGACACTGTTAGATGTTCTAGAAGCCTGGTCTTTCAGTTGGCCATGATAAAAAAAATGGAAAGGACCTCTCCAAGATGTCAGGAAGTGGAGGGCATTATTTAAAGAGGGAATCAAAGTTCTAGTTATGTTTGGAGAAGACTATAATGGAGGATCCCATTAAGTCGATGAATCGCCTCGCCAACGACGTCTCTGTGGCTCATAGGACCATCAGGAGGGCTATGAAGCACAACTTGGGATTAGTTTCTTTCACAAGGACTTCACACCACATTCTGACAAATGGCTTGAAAGCCAGGAGGCTTGAGAGTTGCAAGAAAATCCTCATATGGATCAAGGAAAATAGGTCAATTTGAAAATTTTCTCGGACAAGAAGATTTTTACAGTTGATCAATTCCACAACCAACAGAACGACCTCTGGCGTGCGGAAACAAACAAAAAAGGTCTGAGAGGTTTACCACACCAAATATCTGGACTAAACAACGTTCCTCAGCGTTGTGGTCTCTGATGGAACGAAGATGCTTCTCATCCTTGTTCATGGCTGGACAGAAAATAGGCCATGAGGCCTGCTATGAGGGGCTTAAGTACACCATATTGTCATGGCTGAAGACCAACTATACGTAGGGTACCTACGTGTGGACTCAGGAAGGCGCCCCCTCTCACACGTCCTCTAATTGCCAAAAGTTCTGCGCAGATAACATGTCTCGATTCTGGCACAAAGAGATATGGCCCCCTTCCTCACCAGATTTGAACTCACTGGACTTTTCTGTGTGAGCCACTTTAGATAGGGAAACCAACAGAACCTCAGACACAAATGTGCTCACTAAAGTCCTCCATAGTGGTTGCATGGGACAACTTGTCTATGGAGTTTGGCATCAACTCCTGTATGGCCTTTAGGGGACGTGTAAAGACTTTGATTGTTAATGAAGGTGGTCATATTGAGTAAAAAAAGGCTTGGGAGAGCTTTGTCTTCATGTTTTGTTTTGCCTATCATTCAAAATATAAAATTATTGATGTATTTTTAAATCCATCTTTCGAGCCACGTTTTGCTTCCCTATCCTGTACATTTTACGTAAAAATTAAATTTTTAGAACCTTTAAATTAAAGTTATATATTCTAAGTGAAATAACATTATTATCAAGAAAAAGTGTTAAATTTATCCGTGGAGTATCTTTAGAGCATATACCTACTACGTTTGCATAGTAAAGGAAACAGTCAATAGTTCAGTTTTGCTCACACTTTATCTCCCTTAATGTTCACTTTCTTTACTACATAACTTAAGTATAAAGGCATATATTTGGACTGAATGGGTTGTACATTTTTGACATCATTTTATAGAAATAAATTAGATTGATAGAAAAAATAAATGAATAGGATCTTTACGCTACGTTTTAAAAATAAGATATCCCCTTTATTCAATCAATCATGAACTATTGACAGATGATAATTGACAATTCGTGGACTTATCAATGATTGACAGATGATTAAATTACGTATCATTTTTTCAATTACATATTTTTTATTCTCTCTACGCTATCAAAAAATATCACAAACTCACAAAAGTACCAATAGATACAGATTAAATTAAATGTATTTCCAAGTCATATTTATCCCATCCTATAAATGCTACATTAATGTTAAACCTGTTTATGAATTTACATATAATGGCCATCGTAGGATTTTTTTATTTTTTTTGCAGTTCGGTCTAAAGGAAATTTTCTATACCGATTTGGACCGATTTTTCAATCTCAATCTATATGCTAATTTTCTTCTATATCCCCATTTATGAATTGTGCCAATATGATTTGTGAAACCCATTTAATTTCATAGTGGATCAATAATTTGGTCTCAATTTATAGATCTTTTTTTTTCTTATTTTGTCACAATCTATGGACCGATTTTCATTTATATAATCGTTCTAGACTAAATTTTAATGAGACGAATTTTTGTATGACTAATCTTTCTTTTGTATCTATCTTGATTGAATATTAAAGGCGATCAATCCAGACTAAATTTCTTCTCTCAACTAAAAATAATAATGGTCACAGACCGGTCTAGGATTTTCAGACCGAAGAGCAACACTAGTATTTACCATATGTAGAAGTAAAAATATATATTAGTTTCTGCACAAAATGTTTGTTATTTTCTCATTTTTGAATGGAAGTTTGTCAATTGGACTAAATAAATTTTATTTCCTGGCATATTTGTACATATAGGTAGATATTTATATTAAATGAACATTTATAATCTGTTATTACTATGGAAATAATGGGATTTTCCCCTTAGTTAGTAAGGAATACACGAGATTGATCATGGAATTTGAGTAGGTAGAATAACAAAAAGTTTTGCAAATCTAACAATATGTATTACGATTACTTCATACATAAAGACACAAAGTACTCGTATATTCAGTTATGTCGGATCCATGCATATGTTTGAAGTAAAATAAAATATGAATTAAATATTAGGATGCATCTAACAGCCCATGATTTTCAAATATTGGATGGATTTGCTTACCCATTCTCTCAATTGTGACACATAGCCCTTTAGATCGTCAGTTCATAAGTAATGATAAATAATTTTTCTCTTGCCACAAGTCGATCCCAAGGAGACCGTGTCCCTGGCCACGGCCCACAACACCAGGAAGGCAATTAACAACTCTGACATGGTATCCAGGAAGCCTAGAAGCGAAGGGCATAACAGGAAGAAGAGAACCGTGTTCATGGTCATGGTCAATGGGAATATTGAGAAAGTCAACACATACTTCTACGACAATGTCCTCAGAAACCTTGGTCTTGTCATGGTTGAAAAGCAGGTTCCCCAGGGACAACTATGTGTTTATTATAGACTACGCTTCGGCACACATGCCACAGAAGGTGCATCATTAATGCAGGGAGAACATGGCTGCCTTCTGGTCGGCAGGTTTCTGGACTTTATCCTCTCCGGACATGAACCCCCTGGACTTTGCTGTTTGGAGAGTCTTAGAGTGCTGGACGAACAAAACTTCTCACCCGATTATCAATGCCCTGAAGGTCGTGATCACGATGGAGGTGAACAACTTGTTTTCGGACTTCATCAATGCTAGCTCTGCTTCTATTCGTCCCTGTATTAAAACCATCATTAAGAATGGAGGGATAATTGTTGAATTATCAACTTTTGCTTCAAAAGTTTGCCATAAAAATGGCACAAAATAAAAATATGGAGATGTGAAAACTGCTTTTAAAATTTTCTAATTTGAGAGTCCATTCTGTAAACACCTATCTATTCCAAAAGATATCATTACTCCTTCGACACCCCTCTTTGAATTGACTTGGTTAATCAGTTCCCACTCAAAACAATGAATGAAGTTATGTTTACAAACAACTTTTGTTCCTTCAGAAAAAAAATATATGTTTGAGGGATTTCTTAATTTGTTTTTAATGAGAATAAAAACAATATAATTATCCCTCTTAAAACAATTAACTATACTTTATGAGAGGTCACCTTTAAAATTAATTGTTTAAAGGTAATGTTTT
Organism: Lepeophtheirus salmonis; assembly: GCF_016086655.4. NCBI lineage: Eukaryota > Metazoa > Arthropoda > Copepoda > Siphonostomatoida > Caligidae > Lepeophtheirus > Lepeophtheirus salmonis. Next base: position 1,676,501 of record NC_052135.2, on the reverse strand, counting down.
TCCCTTATATTTTTCCAATTGATTGCCTCTTTAATTTTTAACCTATTACATTTATAATTTACAGGTTCTTATGATACGTACTTCGATATCAGAAATCACTTGGATACTATGTTCTAACACTCAAACCTAGATAAACTTCAATTCTATATTATTACATATATCAAAATCTCCGTACATTCCTTTGAGATTTAACATTCAATGGTTATAAGACCATAAATCTTTTTGACAGTCATTTAAAAGATTAGGAATTAATGGCATGACTAGTGGCAGCTTATAAATTATTTGTAGCTTATGAGGACATAATTGAATAAAAGATTATCTGATTTTCATTTAGTAAGTCAAGTTGTTTAAACAGGGTGTAGCAAACTTTACAAAAAGTGTAAGTAAATTTGGTGGCATATATACATACATAGTATATGGATCATTGCAGTGAAAATTTTGTTGTCGAATTGTATAAAAATTTGATATGTCAAACCATCTACTACGAGGAACACGAAAATACCATTTCAAATTGATCAAGTCTCATCCTCGATTTGAATGGATTCAAATTCTGCTTCTTTTCTCTTCTTCTTTTTCTCTTTCTTTCTATGATCTTTCCTCCTTTTTTTTATGCAAAACCTCGGTTCGAGCTTGATATAGTATTATAATTTCTATAAAAATGAGAAGTAACATCAACAAAGAAAATTGATTTTACGCCAATTTTATTCACTATTTCTGCAAGTTTTCTTTAAAATGGGCTAATTAACCCTTCGCTTGAACCTAAAAAGACCATTGATTTTAATATGAACTTATGCAAAATTGTTTTAGCCAAAAATGTTGTTAGGCGAACTGTCCTTATGTATAAATGTTTTATGCGAACTGTCCGTAGGCGAAGATGTTTTATGCAAACATACCGTACAACTTAAAAAAGTATTGGGTAATTAGAACGGGCCTCTATTGCCTTGAAGCGGTGGTGGTAGATTTTAATCTGCCTCGAGGAACCAAATTTATACTGTACTATCCATTGTCCTGGAGCATACTCGATTCTATAAGGAGTTCTTTGATGTGGCAGCGATCGATTTTGTAGGCTGACTCAAGGTTCAAGACAATTCTACACTAATTTTCTTTACATGTGGTGCAATTTGGAAAACTAGAACGGTTAGTTTATTGTCGTCCATCTGCAGATGGGAAAACTATCAACAAACCATTAGATGGGTCAGACCCATATGTAGATGGGGACACATTGGTAAATGAAGCAATATAAATGAGTCTATGACACATTGCAGAAAACCTTATTTCCCAATACCATTTTGCCAAACAGACACTTTGCTGAATGACCACTTTACAGAATAAATATATATATGATGATGATTCCTGCTGCAATACAATGCAATTATGATTACCATTCATATTACTCCAAAATTAAAAGATAAAATGCTTAATTATGTTTCACAAATTGCGATAATTAAGTGTTCATTAATTAATAATAATATAAAATTTCTTCAAATTTGTTTTCTGTGCCTAATTATTATATTTATTTATGGAGCAATTGTCATGCCATTGGATACAGCGGTTCTAATTGCGGTTCAAATAAACTTTTGGAGCATCCTCATAATTAAATAAATCAATTAATTATTAATTAATGAACACTTCATCATTGCAATTCGTAACAAATAATTATCAATGATTCATCATCAAATATATTCATTATTTTATTCGGCATTGTAGTCATTCGGCAAAGAATGTGTACGGCAAAGTTACTTTAGGCAAAGTGGCTTCGACTATGTGTCTGCTCACGACTATTAAATGTATGTGGTATAATTGCGGGCAATTTTCTTATTGTTATAATCCAGAGGGCAATTTTCCGAGGGGAAAATCCTCCGTGCACATTTTAATATGTACTCCACTTATTTATTAGTCAATGAAATGATGATAGTTTATATTTAAGTGTGAGATCCGGAAAAAATATATTAGTACTTACTAGATATCTACAGTATATCTCTATATGTACCTTAGGGTTCGAAATATAACTTTTATTATTTTTAATATTATAAGGATGCATATTATATTTAACCCATGAAATGTGGATGACTGTATCAAATGCACCAATCAAAAAATTATTGCAAATAGTTACACCATTCTGCTCTTACCTTGCAATGGCTTAGAAAAAGTTGAATGTGCATCTAAAATGCGTTTACGCTATACATATATAAACTAAGGAAGATTTATTATATATGTGTCGTATATTATTGGCATTGAATCAACGTTTATGGTTATTTTTAACTAGTAAGTTAATATAGATATGAAGGAAATATCCCATATACGAGATATGATCAAAAATAAACCATAATTCAATTGCCAGTAAATTAATTCATATTTAAATTAAATTGGTACATATATCCCTAATGTTTGGATTAATTATTAGTTTGCTTATGATAGATAAAAAGGTTAAACGTCTTTTGTTGCGCTCTGCAATTTTCTACCATTGAAAAAATGTAAAGAAAAAATGAATTTTGGAGAAATTGATTTAAATTTTTTTGAAAATTATGTATTTTTCAAAATTTAGGATTTTGTAAAAATTAACTAATAAAATAAGATAATAACAAAAAGGTATTTGCACAATTTATTGATTTTATTCTGTATTTATTAGATTTAATTAATATTATCAAAAGTGTTTTTAATTAATGTATGTACAATTTGGTTGTCATATCACTCCATTTAAAAAAAAAATAGATTATTTGTTGATCCTTAAACCAAGCTCCATAAATTTAGGAGGCATAACAGTTAGAAGTATTTTGCATGTTCGGCAATTTTTTGCTACATAAAAGAATGGATCAAAGAACTTGCATCAAATTTAATTAAAAAATTAAATTACGTCTACTGCGTAGAGTGAAAAAATTTTCAAAAATATTTTATATTTTTTTCCGAAAAATATGATTTTTTTTAACAGCTCTGGATTTTTGAAATTTTTTTCCAAATAATTTTATATTTTAAAATGCATGCTCCATTTTGTTTAAAATGGCCCTAGCTTGCTTTTGCATTGACGTGTCGTCACATTTTTGATATTTTCATTTAAAATATATTCTTTTTTTTTTTGAAGTCCAATTCATATAAAGATTTGAAATACAGTAAAGATATTATAATCGATAGTCATTACAATATATACAATATACAATACAATATACGTACATTAATTAGTTAGTTTCAAAAGGATCTCCATTAAATTTGCTTGTATAGTTTATTTGAAATACATTTCAATTTAATTTTGAGTGTAATTTGATCATAACCTCATATTTTTCTAAAATAACCTTCAATTTCACAATTTTTATTGTTTTCAAAAATACGCATTTTGCTGTTAATATAGTTAGAATTTATTGTATTTAATCGATGTATACCTTTAAAATGATCATAAGTTTCTAAGTAAAGCTTTATGTTATTAGGGGGGTAATTTATGAAATAGAGCAAATTAAATTTTAGCCCAACTTTTCAGGAAAAAAATCATCTTTTAAGCACTCTGTGAAGAAAATTAATTTCCGGCCGAAATACCTCCTCTCCTACCCCAAAATTACTTTTGCACCTATGAATGCTTGCTTTTTTTAATCTATTTACAAATTAATAAGAAAAACTCGCAAATTTCGTGATCATTAAAGCATTTTTATGCTTAAATGAATAGTTATATAACATTTTAAGTTTATAAAGTACAGTTTTAATGTCATGTTTAAGGAGTAATTTTTCTAAAGTTTTCGTCTTGAAATGGAGTATTTTTACCTCTATACTAGCCATTAGAAAAGGATTTTTCTAATAACTCTCTCTATTTGTAAAGGGATTCAGAATTTTCAATTTTAAGGTTATGTTGCTGAATTTCAGAAGTTTGATTTTTAAAATTAAGTTTTTGAATTTCAAAAGTTATTTACAGTTCCTTTTCACCACTGATACATAAGAAATATAATTCTGATTTTTCATTTTGATGGAAAATAAACTGTAGCCAAATGAAATACTTCGAAATCTCAATGGATCAAACCCACTTTTCTGACCTTTCAATGGAACCAAATAAGTATCAGAGCTCACTCCTAAATTTTATTGTAAGTGGCTAAATTAATAGAAATTACTGTTAAGTGGAATCCCCCCCCAAAAAAAAATGTACGCATAGTTGGACAACAAATACTGAGGGAACCAGTTTATGAAATATCAGAAGAAATAAAAATTAATGTCCTATGGAAATAATTCAGTAATGCTGAAGGGTATAAAACTTCCATGTTAATACCGTAACAAATATTTTTAATATTCGTAACGTATATTTTGGATATTTATGGATTGATTTAGCTATATATAAATTCATTTTCCAGATTGCATGCAGATAAATCATGAGTGAAAATGTACAATTTACAAATATATATGGTCAAAATCCCATTTCATAGTACAATACAATGAATTTTGACTGATTTAGTCTTTAATTTTTTTTTAACAAAGAAGTCATATTTACAATTTGAATAAATCGTTCAATATTAACAATTTCAAATTAGCAGTTCATAATCATCCCCAAACTATTCTCTTGCAATCCAAGATATTTGTATACCTCGTAACTTTTGTTCTTGTATAACTTTTTAGATGTCCAAAAAATGTTTGAAATGCATTTTCAGAAGAACATTATGAGAAAAATAAAGTTAAAGAAAGTATTAAGGAAAAAAAGTGTTGCACTTATTCTATAGTTGAATAATAGGAAGAAAAATAAAAGTCCAACCGTGCAATGTTCATTGCATACTTACATTTGTGAGGAAATATAACTATAGGTAAAGGTGTATAAAATGATGCCGGATCAATTCATTCCAAGTAAATTAACTCCCTGTATTTTCATTCCTTGTAACTTCATTCTCTGTAGAATTCACCCCAGACATTTCCTTCCCACTTTAAATATGGATATAATGCAGTTTCAATCCAGAAATTAACTTAAAGTAGGTGAGTTTAAGTTATCTAAAAAAAGGGTACGAGAGCCCCAAGCTTTCTTGCTTATTATTTACGTATATTTGAACTGGTAGAATAGAAATAGGAATGATAAAATTGATAGTCGATCGCAAGGAAGAGTAATGACGTCATTTATTTCTACTTTCATATGTCTGCACAATATCCACGGATCGGGGTTCGAGTCCTATTCACTATTTAAGACTTATGATCATGTCATTTCTAATTTATAAGCGTCATAAATCCTTCATATCCGTGTCTTATCTATCATAAGTCATTAGTCTTCTCTAGAGCCGACTGCCCAGGCCTCTCTACATACTTTAAAACTACCAACTGGAGTAAATATATGTATTGACAGTATGATGAACAGGGGATGAATTTTACAGGGAATGAAATTAACGGTCACGGTATAAAATATGTCCTGGAATGCAGGTATGACTTTTTGGTGTTGTAATCTCAACTCATTTTTATATTTTCTAAAGCTATTCTCATTATTACCCAATTCTTAAGAAAAGAACATCAAAGTATTAAGTAATAACTAGTGCTCGTTCTCATGAAAGTGAAATAAATGATTGGGGGGGTAAAAAGTGTAAGATATTTCTCGGATTTTTTAAAGTGTATCTTCGAACTGCATAGATAGTTGATCAAAAAATAACAATTTGTGCTCGGGTGATTCCAAAAAAATTCTTTTATATTTCAAATAATAGTAAAAATACCATTTTGGTATCAGGGGCGTCCAAATGACTATATTTGGTTTTTCAAATATTTTCGAAAAAAAATCTGAAAATTAAAATTTTTGAAAAAAAATCTAAAAGTTAATATTTTTGAAGAACAATTTCAAATTAAATTTTTTTTTCTAAAATCCACAACAATTGAAAAAATTATATTTTTGTAGAAAAATTTCAAAAATCCCCAGTTGTTCTCAAAAAATTAAATTTTTTGGAAAAAAAAATTGAAAAATTATAATAAATTTTAAATATTATTTTTTCTAGTGAAAAGTCAAATTTTATTAATTTGGGGGAAGGGGGCTATAAGCTATTTTTTCATAACTTAGAAAAGTAATAAATAGTTCAATACCAGTAATAAATAATAATATAATGAATCAGAATCGTAAATTAAACATTATTTTGTCCGATGTCAATCCCGATTCCGATTCCAGAAAAAACACCTGATTCTCCGATTCAAATTAATCGCCCCATCACTAATAACAATGCAATCGAGAGTTTGCTTCATAGTAAAAACAAAAAAGAAAAAAGATATATATGTATAGAGTTGTATAAATATGGTATTTCATCCTTTTGTCGTCTTAAGTGTCAAATTAACCTGTTTTCAAACTTACACTACAGGCTTGAAATTGATTATTTTTTCTTTTTAACATTAGGGAATTATAATCATTATCATTTTTGATTATTATTTTTTTGTTAAAAATGACTTTTTTACACAGATGGTCTTACTGGTCATTTTGACATGGTAATTATAAATGATATTTTGTGTCACGAAAAAACAAATTACCCATATAAACTGTATAAAATAATGGTCGATATTTTTCTCGTAGACTAGATATGACCGATTTATGTAGACATGGATCTAGAATAGGAGCACTTTAATTATTAAAAAAAACAACACCCTTGATTTAGAGCTATGAATATATATAAAATGCAAAATATATTTCTACGAACGTTATTCAAAACGATGACAAAATAATGAACACGCATAAGTCTAATGCTTAAGTGATGATTAGATACATGAATAAGAAGAATTCAAAAATAATTTGCTAAAATATCTTTGATAAGGAATAACTCTGGATAAAAACTTTGAAGAATATCTATATGAGACAAATCATATCAAAAAATACAGCTTAGGACTTTATTCATCTTCAAAGGCAAAATGAATTTTATTCATTTAAGTTACACTTTCGTTAAAAAATGTAAGATTGAATGGTCCCGCAAAGTATGCCATAGCCTCTTTGGACCTATTTCCAATGTTTTGTCTATTCATGTCTATACCGAAAGAAGTCAAAAATCAGGAAGATTTTCGCAGATTTAGCCAGAATTTAAAAAAATCTGGGTTAATGACTAATCTTCAAGCTCCACTGAGTTTTTTTTATTTGTCAGCCGTCAAACGATCTTGTCATGAAGGCACATTCAATCATAGGGACGTATTAAGTGTCTTTTTCATTCTATTCACTGAAAAAGTTATGCTTTATCTTGTACATATAATTTTTCAGGTGACTTGGATTTATATCGGATCATTTTTTATAATAATTTTACATTTACAAATTATGAGGAATTTAAACAAAAAATTAGCTATAAATTTGTTAATTAATTATGGATTATATAATTTATCTCAAACTTTAAAATATAGACGTTAGTATATAATAGAAAGTGTGTCCTTTTCACTACTAAGACAATGACTCTGCATAGACAGTAAAGACTTCACGAGGCTTCAAAATGAGTACAATATTAGTTGATGAAATGATGACTCAAGTTTAACTACGATTGTTTGTAGCTAATGCAAATATTAAAAAGAAAAGAAAAAGGAAGTACGTTATACATATATTTAAAAATAGTAAAAATGTGACTTTAGATGAGATTTGGCAACGAATCTGCGTACGCTTATCGCCTCATATTAAAAAAGAAATAGTCAATCGATATATATGAGGCTGTAAATCCGAATTACGTTCTAGAACTTCAGTGTTTTTGCTGTTGGCAACCTAAACAATGTTATTTATTTTCTGAAGCCGTTATCATTATTAGTATTATACTAATAGTAACATTATTTGTGACCTCAATTTTGTTTTGCAAAACCAGCGCGAACGCACTATCTTAAAAATAGCCTATAAATAAAAAAAAATATTTTTATTTAGTTTGTTCATGCTAAAATTCTAAACTAAAAGGATTAACTATAAATATATGAAAACCTTTTGACTTTTTTTTTTTTGTTGTTTCTGTCCATTTGATGTAAATATAATCAATCCTGTAAGTTCCCTTTTAGCACTCTTGAAAATGCAACATATAATTGACTATGTAAAAATACTGATTTTCCTAAATATAAAGCAATTTTTTCAAATGTTTGATCCGGGATTTATTTATTTATTGTCATTGCTATCTTGATATGCTCCTTCTTCACCTATAATGAATAAAATTAACTCATTAATCCTCTACTTCCTTCATTTACCTAATTTACTTTTTTTAATTCGTATTTAATACATGTTTGTACAAAAATCGTTTTTTGGATTTTTAATTTTTTGGGTGCATTTTCGAGACCACAACTCATACCTTTAAAAAACTTTAAGACACGGCGAAATTATCTTATTATATTTTAAAAAATAGATATATATACTTATTTGTACTTACGTAACTCAGAATTATAAACAACTTTTATTGGATGTTTAAACTCTATGTTTGTCGCCATTTTGTAAATAAAAGAGTTTGAACTTGTGTTTTCAAGCAGGACGAACATCAGACACACACATAAATTATTTTAATTATATAAGATAAAGAATCAAATAGTTTTCGTAGCTTGCAAAGTGGCTTTGTTCAGTTCAAACATATTATCCCTCTTCCCCATATTTGCCTCAAGGACATATATTTAGATTACATAATGAGATTCCTATATTAAAAAAGTTATTATATTTAATTCATTTTTATGCATCAACCAAAAAAATAGTACTTTATGAAAGATTAACTTTGGCTAAAAAGACAAATGCAGATTAATGTGAATGTAAATTAAAATATTAGCCTTTTCCAAAATGATTGAGATAGGTTCGTTTGAAAGGAAAGGGGAAAAGTTAGCTATAAAATTTCACCGGCACCGATTTTCTCATAAATTATACAACGCTGGAAAAACCTATACTAGTACAAAAATGATAAATTCAACATATTTTACTTCATATGACGTCATCGACAATTCATCTATAAAATTGGTCTGGATCGAATTTTAAATGATTGTTCTTGTTTTTTTTTGCAAGATAGATCCAGGACAATTTTTCATTAGGATTGGTCCAGAACAAACTTATTTAGAGGACCGAATTAGTTCAGTTTACTAAAATAATGACAGTCCCAGACCGGATAGGATTTTGAGACAGAAACCGAACACTAGTAGACACATCGTAGGAAAAATAAAATAATCAATGAAACTTATACATCTGTATTTACATTGAGTAACCCAATAGTTGAACTTTGAAATGTATTTATCTATTTTTGCAATTGAATGCCTATTTAGATCATATTTAAAAAACAAAAAAAAAACAATTTTAGAATAGAAAAATCCGTCATTAGACCATAAAAAGGGTTTCCTAAAAAAATTGTTTTTTTCAAAATGTGTACTACTTTAACTCGTTTCAAATTTGACCATTATGTTGTCCCTCAACATAAAAACAGTATTGAAGAAAAATTCAGAAAATGAGACAATTTTTACTTCATAGATTCGTATAAAGCAATACTTTTTAGACATATTTGATTTAGTTATGGTCTTTGGATTAAAAATTGTAGATTGAGTTAAGATACCTTATATGGGCCTGCAAATAAAATTTGGCAATTTTTTCATGGTTTTATTTTGTATTTTGTGGAGGAAAATAACGATAATTTGTCGAGGAATAAAAATTTAATCTACATCCACAATTATTCTAGTCTGCTTTTGTGATGATGGGCTGTTGTAGTCAAAATTAGTGATGGGACGATTACAAAAAAATCTTGATGTCGATTCCGATGAGATTCTAGTAAAAATTATCGATGCTGATTCCAGTGCCAATTTTGATTCTTTAACATTTTACCTAGTAGTTAAAAATACAATTTACCATTTTACTATATTGGACGTCCACAGAATTATATTGGGGGAGGGGGGCTTGTTTTTGACATTTAAAAAAATTAAAATACAAAAATTAAGAAAAATTAGTAAAAAATGTTAGAAAAATTAAATTTCAAATATTAAATTTAATATTGAATTTTTTTGAATAAAATTTACAATTTAATATTAGAATATTTTCCAAAAATCCACAAAAACTTTTTTTTTTCAAAAACCAATAGCTATTATGAAAGAATTATTATTTTAGGAGAAATGGAAATACTCACAGCTTTGTTCAAAAAAGTTTAAAAATCTAAAGATATTAACAAAAATTTCAAAAATCCACTTTTATTTACAAAAAAATTACTTTTTTTTAAAGAGATTTTCAAAATCCAGAGTTGTTCACAATTTTTTTTTTTTTTTAATCCATATCCAAATCAAATTACTTTTTTTTGAGATAAATTTCAAAAATCTTCAATTGTTCAATAAGAAATAAATTTTTTTTACAAAAATTTTTAAAGGAAATAGTTTTCAAAAAATAAGTAAATTCTGTGGAAAAAAATTTAAAAATTAATTTTTTTTGTAAAATATATTCAAATAGTAAATATTATTATTATTATTTTTTATTTTTTTCATAACTTAAAAGTAATAAATAGTTAGAGACAAGTAATAAACAAGAATTGAAACTGCTAATTAAATATTATTTTCCCGATGCTAATTCCAGATAAAGCACTCAATTTTCTTATTTCTGATTCTGATTAATCGTCCCATCACTATTCAAAATACATATGGATAAATTTGAAGTCCAAATGAATTTGATACATTGTGTTCCAAGAGGTCGAACTGAAGATAAAAGTTTATTATAGCATTAGATCTCATCCCAAAATATTAATTTTTTCGGAAATTATTACTTTTTAAGGGTATTTTCCTTGTTCAGGTCAGCCCAAAAGTTAATGAAATGGCAGTTGAAACTTGATCATAAGCACCTTTGTTTTTACAAACATTACAATAAAGTATTATACATATTTACACTTATATGATATAGGAAAGTGATTGTTTCATTGTAAAAAAAATCAAACTATATTTGTTGCCAGTCACAAGCTTGAATAAGTTGATTTTCTCCAAATTGATTGGGGGCTACATTTGAATTGTTTGTCTAACTATCATCAACTTATGGTAGAAAATATTTTTAGTAATACCTCTGGCTATGTTTCAAATTGCACTTGAAGTAGCCAAAATTGATTGATTGGCCCAATATTAGTTTTTAAAATCAAATAAAAGAACAATTTCAGCAAGTAAAAAAGTTATAAGGAATTTCACCTTAATATTAGTTTTGTTCAAGATTGCTTTTATGTTGACACACCACATTTAACCTGTACAAGAAAAACGTACAATAAATTTTGATTAGTTAGAGGATGTCAAACTGTTATGTTTCTTTGTGGGATTGAATCTGGGAAATGGAGCCATAATAAAGATCAAATTCTCATGTTGTTCCTAATTCTGAAATCTAAATATTTTTCGTCACTCGTAAAAAACATTAGAAAGTATGCAAATGAGCTTGAACAGACAATATTACCCTTGCATTTAATCTAAATTTGCCTTGATTCTATAATTTTTGTATTACTTACTATTCACAAAATAAAGCTTATTTGCAAAAATTTAAGGAATCTAAAACATTTACTATCGTTTGAAAGGATTATATATTTTTAAAGAATCATTTATTTTTGTGTCTCTTAGTCCACAAACATATAAAAACAGATTATGAATGGAAGAAAGAGGAATTTATATTTTTAAATAGTATTTGCTTTAAAATTAGAACTTGATTTTTGGGTAGAATACAAAAAAAAAAAAAAAAAAACAATGCCCGATTTATCGGTTATTGGTAATTTTACCATATACTTTTCCTCTGTCAGTAATTTACAGCAAACATTTTCGCCACCGGTAATTTCCCCTTTTGGAGATTTTGCAGCATGGCATATTCAATGCCTTGCTATGTCTTTATATTACATGTTCGTACTTTAGTCGTTAGTGTTGAAACATTTATTTCTTTATATTAGTGATGAGACGATTTATCGAAATAGGAGAATTGAGTGTCTTATCTCGAATCAGAATCGGGAAAATAATGTTTTTATTTGCAATACCACTTCTTATTTATTGCTGGTATTTAATTATTTTTTACTTTTCTAAATTATAAAGAAATTGCCTCCCCCCTCCCCCCCTTTAAAAAAATGTATATATATATATGGAATTTTTGCTTATCAGTGAAAATTTAATATTTGAAATTATTTTAATTTCTTAATTTTTTTTTTTTTAAATATAATTTTCTATGAATAACTAAATACTTTGTAAATTTTTATTCAAAATCTGTAATATTTGAATTATTATTTCTAAAATTTAATTTTATGAGAATATCCATGGGTTATAGAAATTTTGTGATATGTTGTTGATTTTTGAAAAAAAAAACTAAATATCAAATTGTATATTTGATTTTTTTTTCTTTTAATTTAATTTTTCGTGAATATCTAATTATCTTTGTATGTTGAGTTAGTAGCATCTCGTCGAAGAACACACACCAAATTTCAGTCAGATCGGTATATTTTGTTCTGTTTGAATCGAGGAAGTGGAGTGATTTTCCAAAAATGGCCGAATAAGAGTTTTGTGTGTTAATTAAACATTACTTTATGAATGAAAAAAAGATGATGATTATTCATTGCAAATCAAAAGACAGTCCCCATAATCTTTCCGCCCAATTCCTCGGTTCAAACGAATGCCAATCAGTAAAAAATACACTGATCTGTTGAAAGTTAGAATGTGTTCTTCCAAATGATGCTATTACCTAAACATAACCTCGATTTGCACCAGTAGTGTCATCTCCAAGGCTTTGTACATACTCTTCAAACGACCCTCGCATATGTATAAAACATAAACAAGGCATTATCCAGATTAATAAAGGATTACATATAATCTGATTCAATGATTCAAAGTATATTAAAAAATATTGGGGATAAAATGTAGATTTAAAAGAAAAAGAATCCTTTTTATAAGCCTCAGAAGTATAATATTCTAGAAGGTTAAGCCACATTTCAAGAGGACGAAAAAATCTACAAACTATAAAAGAAATCCGCTTTATAGAAATACTCTAATATAACTAATTCGGGACTTTCATAAATCTCTACTATAAATAGATTTCCGTATTAAGCATTGGCACATTAATTGGGTTCAATTGTTTCAGGGATTTTTGAAAAGGTGGATATATTGTTCTTTCAAATAATATTTTGCTAATTAAAATTAAAACTAAAGAATTTAATAAAAAATAATTTAATTTGTATGTTATTACGCATATACAGGTACTAACAAAAAACTGTTAGCAATAATTATATTTACATGAATATACCGCATAAGTCTGAGGATATTTAATAAAAATAATTTTTTGATAACATAATAAGAATATTCTCAAAGATTATAGTATTATTAATTGGCAAATGCATACGTAGGGTTCTGCATCAAATGGTTTCAAATGCAGGCTCAACAGAAATAAGGGTAATCTAGAAAAACGTTTATTGGAGGTTTATTTTATTAATTAAGAGATTTTTAATTTAAAGGGAAGCTTGGTTTTGGAATTTATTTGAAAAAAAAAAATCCATAAATAAAAGTTCATTGAAAACAATTTCAAAAAGCCATAGCTATTAACAAAATATTAATTTTTTTGGAAAAAATTTCAAATATTAAATTTTTTACAAAAAAATTCAAAAATGCATAGCTATTCACAGAAAATTTAAAAAGAATTCCAAAATCCAGAGCTATTCAAAAAAAGATAAATTTTTGGGAAAAAATTTCAAAAATTATATTGCAAATATTAATTTTTTTGCAAAAAAAATTACAAAAATCTATAGCTATTTACAAAAAAAAAAAATTTTACACCTAATTTTGCATAAAAAAATTTCATCCTGACCAAAAAAATTCCAGTAAAAAGCAAAAATTCATTTTTTTGGTGGTGGGCCCCCCAGGGGAGGGGGAATTACCCTTGTTCCCAAACTACTGAGTTAAAGACAAATGTATTTTCTATTACCCAAATTTCCGTATTCCCTGAATACAAAATCAAGTAAACAAGTTTATGTGTTGAAGCTTGAAGCTCTTTAAATTCTCGTTATAAAAATTTGGAAGGAAGGGTACGTTTTCAAAAGAATCGTTAATTTTCTTAACTTCATAGGCGTAGAGGGAACTGTTAATATGAAAAAGTTTTAGTTGTTTCGATTTCAAATCTGATATCAGAAACAAAATGAACACATTTGAGGAGTTACACGAACAAAAAGTTAAAAATGTTATATTTCGAACATATGAATTGTCATTCAAATAAGTGACACGTAGATATTTTGGAATTTCCTTTAACCAAAAAAAAAAAAAGAATGAAATAAAGAATAAAAAAAAGTCAATTTTAATTATCTATGGTTTTCTAAAGTATGTAGGTATTCATGTTAGGCGTGAAATGCATAGCTCACATTAAAAGGATAGCAAAAAACAAAACAAAAAACATTCTTCTGTGCCAAGTTGAAATGATGGTTGTTCTTTGAATGTATACAAAAAATAAATGGAATGTACCTATACAGTCAATGTCGTAACACTCACAGACAAAAAAATCACAAAACTAATCACAACGAAGTAGAGTTACCTTTACCTTTGGAGTACCGTAAATAATTATGAGTCAAACACTTATTTCAACTCAAAGACAAGTCCAAAGAAATACAATTGTGACTCCAATACTTTTTTTTCCTTTCAATGTAATTGTAATCAATGGACCATTGAGTGCTGTTTGTTGATATTAGTTACAAAATGATCAAGAGTCTTGCTGCAAAATAATACAACTTCCTGAATGACATGAGTGTACTCAGGTAAACACATATTGTGTAAATGCATTCAGCCTAAAAAAGAAATTTATACAGAGTACAAAACTGATCTCCGTTTTTCTCTCAGTCATCTGATGATTATAATAATTCGGGACTATTATAGTTAAGAGTCATTTTTACCCTTAAAAAAATCCCTAAATTAAAAGTAGGATTAATAAACAATATATAGAAGTGTTTTATTGATTCTGTATCTTGTTTTGATTGTGATATATTTCCATTTTATATATTTTTGGAAAATATTCAGTATATAATTTAAAAAAATATATATTTAAAATATTTATCTCAAAGGATTTTTTTCTCATTTTGAGGTGATCCCATTTTTTATGGGGGTGTACTAGCAAATAGTCAACATTATCATTATATGATTCCCAGTTTCAATACCATTTCCTGACGTAATGTCTCGTAAAAGGAAGATCGAGGCAAACGAAGGAAGATACTTCTAACTTGATCATCCATCTCAAGAGATGTTTGAATTCAGATTTCGAATTCCCAGAGGGTCCTGTCATCCGAGGAAAATTACCAAACCTCAAAAGGGAGTAGAGTGAACTCCTTCCTTGGGACTGATATACCAGGATCCTAAAAATGAAGCGATCCATTCACAATGAGTAAATAATTTTAATATTTCGAAATGGGATCATTTACAAAATATAAAACGGAACAGAAATCCAAATATTTTTACATGATATTCTCATCAATATGTATTATGAATAAAACAATCCAAATCAGAAATTAATAAAATACATTTATATAAGTTTTATTTATCCATTCTTCTAATTTGGGGAGTGTTCTAGGGGTATAAAATGACTCTGAAGGATTATAGTCCGGAATTACTATAATTCCAAATTCAAATCACTTAGGGAAAAACTGTGATCAGTTTTGAATCTGCACTCATAGATAAATTTGATTATTGTCTTGAATTCATTTATATTAAATTTCTCCTCTAATGTTTTTTTTTTTTGAATTTCTGTTCTTGTTCCCAATAAATTAATTCATTTGATTGTGGAAAAAATTAGTAATTGATACATAAATATATAAATATTTTTGTCTATAAGTAAAGCAATGAGATAATTAATGGTCATCCTATTTTCATAGAATTAGCAGATTATACATCAAGTAATATAAGTCTTCAACGGGATCCCGAGTGTCGGTAACTCATTCATATAAAAAGAAAAACCCATCTTGATGAGTCAAAGGGGTTTCTTTTTGGGATTTTGGGAATAATTGAACTAAAATCATATAACTACACCACAGTTTTAGCCGAGGGAAATACAGCAAGGTTCACATCTTGTACAGATTCAATCAGTTTTGATTTTGCTATAGCAAGATGTTTTATTTCAAGACCTTTTTAGAAATAAAAGAGTTTATTTACATATGAAAATAATAACATATAAGATTGTATGACTGACAATTTCAGATAGTCTATTATATCCTCCGAAAAAATTATATATAACTGTTTGGTGTATTGTTGTTTTAAATTTCAAAGGATTAAATAATATTCAAAAAATAATATGACGTCATCGCTGGTACATCCCTTAAACATACTCCGTTAGTCAGGTGACTTTAACATAATAGGGTTTTAATGTATTTTTTCATATATTGTCAATTTTATCTCTTCTTTTCAGTGTTCTGAAGGTTGATTGGTCGATTTATTTAAGTTTAGTTTTTTTGTATATTATGTCATTTATGTTTTATTTTTAAAATTTGAAAATTTATATTTTTAAAATTCATTTTGAAAAAATAAACTCCAAAAATAACTATTTTTTGTAAAAAAAATTAAAAGGTTATATTCTTTCTGGAAAATAAAATTAAAAAATTTAATTTCTCGGAAAAAAATTTCAGAAATCAATAGCTATTCTCAAAAGATTAAATTTTTTGGAAAAAAAAATGCATAAATCCAGAGATGTGCTAAAAATTGAGTTGTGTTAAAAATTTTCTAAAATTAAATTTCAAATATAAAAATTTCTCGCAGAAAAATTTCAAAAATCCATAGATATTTGGAAATTTTTTTTAAAAATCCATAGCTATTGTTGAAACATTCAATTATTTGGAATAATTTCTTAAAAATCCAGACCTGTTTACAAAAAATCTTCCATCATCGCTCAATCAATAGCTATTCTCAAAAAATCATTTTTTTTGATTTTTAACTTTTAAAACTAAATTTTAAATATAAAATTTTTCGGAAAAAATTTATAAGCATTGATTGATAATTAAGTTATAGAAAAAATATTGCAAATTTAATTAAATTTTAAATATTAATTTAAAAAAAATCAAATATTAAATTTTCTAGTAAGAATAAAAAAATTCCGATTTGGGGCAGGGGCTACAGTCCCTCCAGCCCTCCTACTTTGGACACCCCTGTAAGATATCCACAAAGAACCTGTAGGAGACCGTGAATGTCTGTCATGGTGAATTAAGACGGCATCAATTTGTTGGGGGGTAATAAATTAAACTTCCAAAAATTATCCTGGAGGTCTCCATTGTTTTGTTTTTCATTCAAGGGGTCCTTAAGCCAAACAAGATTAAACCCCCTGTGTTAAAAATTAAAAAATATACAAGTGTTGAGGCGGTATGTAAATAGGAACGAATAATCGTTCCTTAATAAGAAGACAAACTTGATCCCTTGTGACGTCATAGAAGTGTTTCTTCTTTATGAATTAATATAAATGAATGGGAAAAACTGTTGATCTAGCTTGGAATTTAGACTTTAGAATTTAGACAAATATTTAAGCTTTTTGTACTAGCGTAATAATTATGTATTTATAACTGAAAAGTCATAGAAATCAGATTTATAACATTGCAAAATGCTCAAATATCTAGTTTTTTCCACTCAAATCACGTTAAGAATGAACATTAAATAAAAGTTGACATTATTCTATATTCATAATTTAATATTGCCATTTGGGAATGCATGAAAGCTAGACTGCATAAAATATCAATGCCATTAAAGCAAAATTACAGTTAGATAAAAGTAAACACATTATATAAATATACTTTTTTTTTACAAATCAAATTATACGCTTAAAAAACTATATCTAAATGTCAAAGAAGCATTCATTGAATAATGAAAATCAATTTAGTTTTATTCCAAAATGCTCCTTCATTGCAGGTATGTATCTATGTACATGCACAAATTAAATTACCCATAACATGTTTTATGGGTGGAAAACATAATTTTTGACAAATTATCTTACATAATATTAAAATAATTTATGAGTGTGTCTAATTTCTGGTTGTCCTGCTCAAAAAAAAACAATGATAAAAACTTAAAAAAGGGAGAAAGATACAGAATTTAGACATAAAATAAAAGCTGTTCAGAATTCTGAATTACGTACGTAAGGCTATGTTTAATTCTCATCAGACCATTTTTCCGGCCTCTGGAGGACAAGTTTGTTGTTTGCTAATAAGTTGATTTTTTTCATAAAATAAGATTGATTCCCAATGTCTCAAATTTTTCATGAGGCATGGGTTCTCCATTTGAAAATGCACCAAAAAAAAAAAAAAAAAAAAAATATTGTACAACGGAAAAAGGGAGAACGTATATTAAATGCAAACAAAAAAAAATGAATTAGGTCATTGAAAGAAGAATAAGATTCGCAAGTTGGACTAAGTATGTATTTTCAATTTTTATTATGGTTGAAGAAGGAACATGGCTAGTTAGCAATGCCAATAACAATTAATAAATCAAAAGGTCTAACATTGGAAAAAATTGTTTTATATTTACCAAAATCAGTATTAACTAATGGTCAATTATATGTTGCATTTCCAAAAGTGTCAAAAGGGAACTTGCAGGATTGATTACATTCACATCAAATGGATAGAAACAACAAAAAATTTGTATACATGTAGGTTTTACAATAGAAATTTATCTATTATATCGTGGTTTTTTTTTTAACTTTATACTCTGCACATTAATTTCATATATCTATTCATTTCAAAAAAAAACATAGCAACTTTATCACAAAATAAATATTAATTAATTAATATAACAATAATGACAATCATTTGTTATTCATTGTTCAAACAAAAAAAAAAAAGGACACAAAAATGAGCATGGATAAAATGAAAAAAAAAATAGTAACAACTCAACGCAAATCTGCCACACAATTATATAAAAACAAAAACTATAAGATAATTCCATTTCCATTCATATCGAACCTCTCCAGGACTTTGAGGGAACTTAAGAGGAGTCTGTCAAGACTAGTAGGAATGCAATAGTTCTTACTTCTTGCGGCGTAGGGAATATATGGCACCTATGTTATTAAGCATTATATTTTGAAGTGAAATCTATGCTAAGATGGTTACTCTAACAGCCAATCCCCAATCTTTATTACTGAATTGTAGTACTTCCTCAAAAACTCAGTGGTCATGTACACAGTGTTAACCACACTTGGTCAATCCCAATACAGATGTCTTGAAGTCTCTAAACTGGCCTTACAGAATGTTAGTCTCTGTCTGTTTCTTCGACTCTCGATTTATTTGTAAAAAGGATGGAAATAGCTCTCCTGTAGTAGAACCACTTTTTTTTTAATTCTAAAACTTTGAAAGACACATGACGTTATCAACGATTGATCTACAGCAAATCCTAAACGAAACTGATCCAAACCAAAAACTTTATAAGACCGATCCAGACC
Organism: Lepeophtheirus salmonis; assembly: GCF_016086655.4. Classification (NCBI taxonomy): domain Eukaryota; kingdom Metazoa; phylum Arthropoda; class Copepoda; order Siphonostomatoida; family Caligidae; genus Lepeophtheirus; species Lepeophtheirus salmonis. The sequence goes on along the minus strand of NC_052135.2, from coordinate 1,657,243 downwards.
AATTTTTTCTTTGGGACCGATCTACACCGATTTTTTCTTCGAGGTCGAACTTCTTTGAAGGATCAAGTTATTGCAGTCCACTAAAAATCCTAACGGCCTCAGACCAGTTGAGGATTTTCAGATCAAAACCCAACATCAGTATTTACTAAAATATCTAGGTCATTCTATGGAAATCTTCATTTATTTTTTTATGCAATATAAATAAAAGTATTATTTTAAAACTCAAAAATGAAATTTCATTTTTGTAATTGAATCATTATTTGAGCTCAAAGCTTTTTATTATGGATGTGATCAAAAATAAAAAGCGTTAATTTTATCATGGAATAATTTAGTTTTTTATTGTGAAGAATTTGTATACCTCGAGTAAGGTTTGAACTCATGGGCCCTGGCTAACGAGATAAGTGCCTTAGCACTGAACAATAAAAGTAATTTACATGAAGAAAAAATAAATTAAAAATTTATTTATAATTATCATAAACGAAAGTATATTAACACCTCTATTTAATCAGTGTATAATTTATTATAGGCCGTTGACAATATTGTCTTTTCGTCATATTAATTAGTATTGTTTTAGAATCATATCTGCTTTCAGGTATATTAATCTTCCAATTATTTACAATTTTGAAACACACATGATGTCATTAACAATTCACCGTGTGCACTCATTTGGGCGTGTATCCTTTAAGCAAGGTTTTTTTTGGCAAAGATGATTTCAGCGTGCTTATTGTAGGCACAGTAACATTTCAGCGTTATGAAAATATGTAATTCCAGTCATATCTAAGTATCTTAACAAAACCAAAAACATCAAGCAGAATGAATATATTTGTGTTAATATTATTTAAATTAAAGACATTTAAAACTATTATTAATTTATACTAATTCATATATTATATTATATCGCGATTGGAATTACCTTCAATCAAAAGTAGCTATATAATAAAGTATCATGTCATCACTAATTAATTCATTAACAACAGTCGTCTTAAACAATCACAACAATAAATGTTAACATGTTGACAAATAAGAAATGAGTCTTGAAATAAGGAATACTCAAATTATTCCCTCTTTTCGTTTATGTCTGCAATGAGTCTTGAAATAGACTCTTATATTATACAGGATAAGTTTCATAACTGCTCAAGCAACACAATGAAACTAAGAAAATTTGAATTGATCATATTGACATTAATTTATGAAAAAAATTTGACAAGATCTTTGTAACTATTTATCACAAAATGAATAAAAATATAGTTCAGATTATTAATAATTATTAATTTATCTATGAAAATCAACGGAAACAAGGAAAATTTTGATACAGCTGAAAAGAATCATACAAAAAAAAACACACAGAATTGAATGAGCCCCCCAATATATATATGGAATTGGTTTAGATCAAATTTTTGAATGAGACCGTTCCAAAAGAATTTTTCTGTTAGACAGATCCAGAGCGAATTTTTCTTTGGGATCGACCCAAACTGCATTTCATTAGAGAACATAATTATTTTGATCCAATGAAAATCATAACGATCTCAGACCGGTCAAGGAATTTCAACTTATTATAATAAAAAAAATTCAAGCCTCCAGTGAGGTTTGAACTCACGACCCCTGGTTTACGAGACCAGTGCTCTACCACTGAGCTATAAAGGCTATTTATGGAAATTAAGTTATATAAAAAAAAGTATTTACAATTTTAATAAACTAAGTAAGAAACACTTGTATTTAATCAGTGTACATTCGATCTGACATACTCGATAATATTGTCTCTACGTCATAATAATTCTTCTTCTTTTACAAAAAAAAATATGTTGATAGGAAGTATTTTTTTACTTCATATATACATACAAGCCGATATTTCATAGTCGTATTTGAGTCAATTATAGGCTTCGTAGTCAAATATGTAGATGAGTTAAGATACCCAATAATGTTAAATATAGTTTAAAAACTTTATTTAATATAAGAGACTTATATCATATGGCCCCTTTAAAATGTATCAATTTCTCATTATTTTTTTGCGGTGATCTATTTTGGCGAATTTAAGTTCCATTTTGCACGCATTTAAAGAGTCAATAAGAATCATTTATGCTAAAAATTGATGATAACTTTTGGCAAATTACATATCTAATCCACAATTAATTTTGAGACAAATCTTTTTACCTTGTTTTTGTTTTGACTGGCCATAATTTTAATATTTTACTTGAATGTTTGTTCATCTTCTGTGAAGATGTAATAATTCTTATAAGGATTTAAAATACAGTAATTGTATTTTGTATAGTTATTATCTAAAATTTCAGATTGGGCAATACTTTAATAATTAAACATCAATTCATTAACTTAAAATAAAATATGTCAATTTATAATTTTTTTTTTTTTTTCAAGAAATTTTTTTGATAAATATACATGCAATTTTCGGTGTCGATAGAGGAAGAATAAAAATAATTAATTAGTTGACTGAAATTGATGATAATGATTCGACGGATAAAAATGTAATCCGAGACTCAACTTTGAAAAAAAATATTGTAGCTTTCTTTTGTGTTGACAGTCCTCATATCTTTATTTTCATATTACATGAGAGAAAAAACTCTGTCATCAAATTCATATATTTATGTATGTACATATGCAAAAACCCTCCCAAAAATATACTTACTTTTAACACGCAAATAATTAGTATTATTATTATTAAATATAATGTTTGAACATGAACTGAATACATAAGTTAATTAATGACCTTATATTAGTTTTATAATCATTGCTTGAATTCGCTTCAGACTGATGCAAAATATACGTAAGGTAGTTATATAACTAATGCATAGGTATATATTATCTGTAACACTAATATGTCCTACACGAACCTACATAATAATATGCCGAGTGGAAACTAGAAATTTACAAACTCATACTATTCCAAATTTTGAGGTTGTATCTATCTAATTTGAAAGATTCCAAAACTGCATAATTAGTAGATGGGTCATTCCATGTCAAATCGACCAAAAATAAAGAAAAAATTTCACCCCACCCTTTCAGATTTGTATGATTTTTGTCAGAAAAGCTCAAATTTATGGGCAGATTGAGTGCACCAAATTTCAACATACCATTGGGAGCCGTTCATTCGTCCCAGTGCTATGATGGACCAAAATTTTCAATGTCCGTTTATTGTCTAATTACCTCACCCAACTTTTTATTTTTGTATCCAAAAGAGCTTACCTCTTGAAATTTGGTAAGTAACTATTTCGAAGTGTGAGGATTCCAAAAATGAGGTCAAAAGTAGAATATTTAAATTTATCATGAAATAAATTTTGATTTAGAAAAAAAAAAATATATACTTACCCCCAAAAAATTGCCAGACTCTTATGAATATGAAACTTTGTCAGCATGTTCTACATATGTAGGGATATCACCGTGCCAAAAATTGCATTGGCTTTTTGTCATAGTTCCCAGGGTGGGATCTCAAATCTAGATTACTTTTCTTCGGAAATTTGGTCAATTTTGCGTATGTGTTTATATCTTAAACTTATTATATGATTTTCATAGACTGACAAAAGAAAACTGAACAACAATAATTGCTTAGAAATTGACAAATTTAAAAGTTTATTGTGTGTCCCTTGTTTATTAAGTTGGATATAATTTTATACAAGTTTGATCATTCTTTTTTTAGACTTGGAACTGTCGTTCTTTCGCTCTTGTTGTTGATGTAATCACTATGGCGTCTATAACAAATTTCTAAGCTCTTTTAGATAAAAAAATAAACCGGAAAAAGTAGCGTCTGGTAATAAGATAATAAAGGAACGTTGAAAATTTTGGTCCAAAAGGCACTAGGAGGAGAATCTACGAATGACTCTTGAATTATTTGTTGAAATTTGGCACGCTTAATTTTCTTATGAATTTAAGCCTGTGTGCCAAAAAATCATCCAAATCTGAGAGGTTCGAGTCACATGCCATGGTCACTTTGACATGGGATGACCCACAATTAAATATTAGCTGTCAGAAAACTTTTTTTTAATTGAGCTGAGAATGGCATGTCAGTGAGATGCAAGACTCAAAGTTGCAAGTTGAACTTGTGCAGATCAGACTTGAACTAAGATTTCAAAGCTAATTGGAATTATTGCTTGAAAGACTGCTGATCTTGTAAAAGGAAGTGTAGGAATAATATTGAAAGGAAGGATAACAGGGGTGGCAAACTCATTGTCAATGCAGATAACTTCAAGAACATCATTGGAAGAAGTCAAAATGGAACACTGTTCTGGCACATGTTAAGATGAAGTTATTTAGAGAGAGTCGTGGATGTGTGGAATTCAATAAGTTGTAGACCACACTTGGATTAAAACGAATCTGGAGTGCATCTGTAAGACTTGTTCCCATTTCTGTTAGAAGATTCACTTTTCAGTCAAAAGGAAACACATTTGGCCCTCTGTATCCATGGAAGTTGCCAATCCCAGGTATGGAGTAACATATATTATCAAAAATATATAAAGCATTCGAGAATAATATGCAAACTCTGTAGATTTTTGGCTTTCACTCCGTAAGGCTACAGTAATTCCCTAAGTGAATGAAATTGCAAAATGTATTTCTCCTCTGAAAACTAAAAATATTAATAATTTTTGGTAAACATGTGGTTACGTCGGTACACTGTATACTCCTACTCAAAAGTTTTATCTAATTAAATAAGTTTATTCCCTGTTCTTTTTGTCTTGCTTACTATTCAACTGTTTCTTTTTTAGTCTAATTAAAAATATTAAAGTTTTAAATTTAGTTTGTCATCTCCATAAATTTAATTATGCTATTGCAAAAAAAAAAAGGTAATTTTTAAAGTGAATATTTTATAAATTATGTTATTTTATGACATTCAAAATCCCTATTGAATTTTAGTTGATGAAGATTAGTGACTTAATTAAATAGATGTATATGAACTAGCAGGTATAACCAGCATTTCTTGGCGTTATCTGTTAAGCAATAGCACAATGTTTGTTAACATTTATACAAAATTAATTTAAATAAATAGGATTTTGGTATCAAATTATATGTTTTCGGAGTGAAAAAAGCTTGAATTTGATAATATAATCAGTGTAAAACCAAGGGAAATCAATGATTTTCAAAGTTATTATCTTTTGAGAGGCAAATTTTGGGGCCCAATTTGAGGATGAAGGATTGTAAGAAACCTCTAAGAAATTGTTTTGAAAAAAATATATATTTTTGATTTCTTCAAGAGTTCCATATTCCACTCATAATTGGTTATTTACTTATGTTAGTTACTTCCTTCAGCTTTAATTGAACCATACAATTTGAATGTTAATTTTAACATTAAAAATCATTGATTTCCCTTAGTTTTATACCATCAAATTGTAGCTCTTTAAGCCACAAAAAAAAAAAAAATAACATATAGTTTGATACCCAAATCATACTTCTATAATAAGTAAGACTTCTAAAATTAGTAATTAATTTTTTTTAATAGGTGAGCACGACCTAGTGGTAAAGATTTTAAAAAGGGAGATATCTCGCTAACTGGTTGGCTGATTTTAAAATAATTTGTTGCAAGTCTTAGCTTAACTGCATAAAGTCCATTTCTATAAATATTTTTTCGCATAATTCAACCATGGCATTTGTTCAACTATAAAGAAAATACCCATAATGGACACACCCACAAACTTTATTTTATGTGTATATTGATATGGAATTCCATTTTTATCTATTATAATATGAGTTTGCTCTAATTAATTTGTCCACACCCGACAAATAAATAAATATCATACAAATGATATTTCATAAGTAACATTATACAAATAAATAAATTTGCTTTATTTATAAATAAGAAGTTCAAGCGTTGAGCCTACACACCTTGCTCGTTGCTAAACTTAATCTAAAGTCAAATTCATTATTTTCTATATTATATACTTTCTTTTCTTTTCTTTTATTTTTGAATCTAAGCTCAATGTTAAAAATGAGTCATGATCCGACAAATATATAAACAAAAAGACGTATGGACAAACCTTGCTTTATTAATATAGATTTAAATAATTATAATTATAAATAATAAATGGAAAAGTCATTTGTTGTTTCGTTATTGTTTGTAAAAATATAATCTAATAATTAAATATAATATTATTTGTACAATAATATTTTTATATATTGTATTTTTTATTTTTTAATTAAATGTTAAAAAGAATCATTTTAAATATTTAATGTAAAGAAATATTTTCTTTGAGTAAAAAAAAATGAATACAAGCATAATGTTATTCAAGTTAAACATTAAAAATAGGAATTTATTTTTGAGTGCAGAATTCAAAAATAATCTCCTTTTTTATCTCAGTTATCTGAATTCTGAAATAAATGGAATTATAGTAATTTTGGTCTATTATCGTTATTATCATTTATTACGCTTGAAACAATCCCTAAGTTAAAAGTAAGATAAATAAAACTTATGTGAAAGTGTTTTTATGTACAGTATATTAGTTATAAGTAGACAAAAGTGGATAAAGTTGTAAGCCACTCTTTCTGTCGAACATCAGAAAAGGTCCAGTGAGAAATGAAATAGAAACTGATTTTTTTTAGGGATTTTTTTTTGTATCATTTAGTATTTTGAATTCACGCCACAAAAAGAATTTATCTTAAAGTGCAGAATCCAAAATTGATCTCAGTTCTTCTCTCAGCCATCTGAATTCTGAAATATCTGGAATTATAGAAATTTGGAAATATTATCCCTCAGAGTCATTTTTTACCTTAAAACAAAACTCAAATTAAAAGTAGAATTAATAAAACTTATGTGAAGGTCTATTTTATCATTAAAAAGTGTTTTTATTGATTCTGTATCTTGTTCTGACCTCGATATACTTCCATTTTTAGGCTGAAAAATGATCTTCTGTAGACCCTGATAACTTATTCATAATACATCGTGATGAGAATATCATTGAAAAATATTTAATGTATCATTCAAAAAATATGCATTGCCAAGGTTTTTTGTTCAATTTTGTATTTTTAAAGTGATACAAATTTGAAATATTAAAATTATCTTCCTATTGTTAATCCATTGCTTTGTTGTTCCGATCCTGGTATCTCATTCCCCTGGAATAATTCAATTCCCTCCCTTATGTAGTCATGTAGTTTTCTTCCGATGAATTTTCCTCCCTCGGTCCCTTGTGGAATTCAGAATCCGAGTTCCAACATCTCTTGAGATACATGATCAAATTGGAAGTATTTTCCTTCAATTGCCACGATATTCCTTTTGCGAGGATTGACGTCATGAAATTAGCATTGAAATATGAAAAAAAATATGATAATAATGTTGAATATTTACTAATACACCCACATAAAAAATAGAATCACTACAAAATAGAACCATAGTCCTTGGAGATGCAAACTTTTTAAATATATATTTCTTTTAAATTATAGATTTAAAATTTATATTAATATAGAAGATATGTAACTCCTCAAAAAATCTCAATGTTACTCTACGTTTTCCATGAGCACATTCTTTCTTAATTACTCAATACTTAAAAGCTCTCTTCCCAAGAATCCAAATAATAACAGGTTGAGAAAATTGAAAAAAGTTTATTCGGTTCACCAACAGGAGAAGAACTCTCAAACTAATTAATGTATATGATTTACAGCCAAATATACATGTTAAAAATGAGTGCTCATGTCATATTTTATACAACTAAACTCCTTTTTATTTTGATTTTTAACATGAGACTCACGTTTGATCTAATCGTTCATTCTTCAATCAAATATCTACGCAGTTCAATGATACACTTACAAATTACTGAAAAGAGTACATACATTAAAACAGATAATTTTTGCGGTATTAATTAGAAAATAGAAATACGCGTTACGCCAAAAAAGAAGCATATTTGTAATTTAAAGCATATCCCTAAGGATATTTGTGAGATTACATTTATTTGATCTATTATCTGAAAGGTTATATCTGTCCTTTTTTAGGTTCGATCCAGTCCACTCCGGCCCCATCCAGTCCAGTATCACATTCAAGTCCTTAAAGAAGGTAAAAGCGATCCCTCGTGACGTCATTGAAAATGTTTTTCCTTTTTTTTTTATTTATCTATGGTTGTAAACAAAGGTGAAAATCCAGTGTGGAATGGGCATGTTAAATAAAAAGAAACCGAAAGTCAACATGGTAACCCTAAAAATTTACTTCAAGGATATTTGCTCGAATTACTCCGATGTCGATCACAAATTCTACTTTGAGTCCAACAAGGAATTACAATTTTATATCAGCAACATATCCTCTGGGTTACGCTCTGTCTTTTATGAGCACACATGAACGTTCAAACAGGTTTTGAATATAATTGAATCTATTTAGGAAAGGATATTGTTATCTACTCAGGAATTAAATAATAATGACAACTGCTAAGGAAAAGAAAATTCATTTTTATACTACCAATTAGAAATCAATGGGCCGGTTAAAAAAACACACCGAGTTTACATCTAGGGTTGTAACCGTCTCCAGCATCCACAGAGGATGGGATGGAAAGTCTGTAGTCCATCCCCCCCCCAACCCACGCACCCAAAAAAAATTAAAAATAAGGACTGATTTAACTAGATAATCTATTATAATTCATCAATTTTTTTTCTAAAAATGATTTTCCAAATTCTGTTCAAAAAAATTTAATTTTCCAAATTATTTTCTAAAAAAATAAATATTTGAACGTTTTTTCCAAAAAACTTCTCATCTATTTATTTTTCTTCAAAAAATGTGGCAAATATTTAAAGGGTTATCTTTCATATTGACGAAGTTTTTAATAACATTTACACAAATAAATACTTTTAATTTCCACAAAATACTTTTTTTTTAAAGTTACATTTAATAATGAATAACATTTTTCAATCTCTTTTTAATGTTCATTCGTGCTTAAAATCAAAGCATATTGGAGCATAAAGAAATAATAAAACTGTCACTATTTATTGTATTTTTTCAACGAGTGCTAAAATAAAGGATTTGAATAATTTTTTGACAGTAACAATTAGTTAAGGATTGGTGATACATCAAAATATCATAGCTTCAGGGTTTGATAACATATGGGAACAATTAGGGGAAGGGGATATATGATCCTATTTTTATGGGCGTGTACTAGCAAATAGTCAATATTATCCATATTTTTCCGGATTTCAATGCCAATTTCATGAACACATTCCTCGTAACGGGAATATCAAGGCAATCGAATGGAAGATACTTCTATTTTGATCATACATCTGAAGAGATGTTCGAACTCGGATTCCGAATTCCACAAGGGACTGAGGGAGGAAAATTCATCAGAAGAAAACTACATGATCGCATAAGGGAGTGGAATGGAATTATTCCAGGGGAATGAGATACCAGGATCGAAACAACAAAGCGATCCATTCACGATAATTTTAATATTTCAAAATGGTATCACTATAAAAATACAAAATTGAACAAAAAACCTTGGAAATGCATATTTTTAAATAACAAATTAAATATTTTTCGATGATATTCTCATCACGATGTATTATGAATAAGTTATAAGGGTCTACAGAAGAGTGTGGTTTTCACCATTTTTCAGCCTAAAAATGGAAGTAAATCGAGTTCAGAACAAGATACAGAATCAATAAAAACACTTTTTAATGATAAAATAGACTTTCACATAAGTTTTATTAATCCTACTTTTAATTTGGGTTTTGTTTTAAGGTTAAAAATGACTTTGATGGATAATGTTTCCGAATTTCTATCATTTGAGATATTTCAAAAATTTAGAATACTGAGAGAAAAACTGACATCAATTTTGGATTCTGCACTATAAGATCAATTCCTTTTTTGGCGTGAATTCAATATACCAAATATAAAAAAAAATCAGTATCTATTTCATTTCTCACTGAACCTTTTCTGATGTTTGACAGAAAGAGTTGGTTACAACTTTATCCACTTTCGTATACTTATGACTAATATACTGTACATAAAAATACAGTTTTAAAGTTAAAACGGACTCTGAACAATAATAGTTCCGAATGACTATCATTCCAGATATTTTAGAATTCAGATGACTGAGAGAAAAACTGAAATCCAATTTGGATTCTGCACTCTAAGATAAATTCCTTTTTTGGCGTGAATTCAAAATACAAAAATATTACAAAACATTTTTACAAAAAAAAAATCAGTTTCTATTTCATTTCTCACTGTACCTTTTCTGATGTTCTACAGAAAGAGTATGTTACAACTTTATCCGCTCTCGCCTTCTTATGACTAATATACTGTGCATCTCAAAATTCTATCAATCAGCAAAAATAACAGCTTTGAGGTTCATTCAATGTATATTTTATCAATTTATATATATATACTATTGAAAGAGACAACTCATTTATCATCGAGGATTACACATCAATTCAATACATAAATAAATTAATTATACATATAAAATTCATTTCAACTCATTGTGTCATTGAATGAACATATTTGTATTAATATTAGGGTTTAGAATCGTAATCATTTTCCATATGTAAAACAAAAAAATTAACATAGCTCTGATCAGCTGTGAGATAAGAAAATGAATACTAGTCCCACTCCGTAACAAATAAAGATATAGGCAGAAATTACTCCTTTTTTTATCCTAAATTCTACTCTGAGTTCAACTAAGACTAATACTTATAATTTTCCAGCTAACTCTCATAGTTATTCTCTAACTTTTCAAAATACACACGTACTAGTTATTACCTCACAATTTAGAGAATGCTTGAAAGAACATCAGCTTAGCTATCAAAATGTTGCATTAAATTAGATGACATAATGGAATTAAATATAAATTCCACTTCATATCAGGCTAAGACGTAGCATGAATTACTCCATATTCAATTTTATTTTTAGTTCAACTGGGATTTACGTTTATAACACACCAACAATTTATCAGTATTACTATGTGTTATTCATGATTAAAAGTACGAGGGATTACAGTATAAAATTTGATGTTCTGTTTTTAAAAATGAAAGAATAATTAAAATTATAACATACTATTTAAGTTACCAATAACAACAAAGGGCTTATGACTGACAACTGCATTTATACATAGGTATTAGGGATTGGACGGTATGCTAAAACCCATTGTTAGGGTACAAACTGCGTTGCACCCTTCAAGGTATAGTAAAATAGTAAAATCTATTTATTTTATAAAAATAAAGTAGATTTTCATATTTTTCCGATATTTTACTGTTAATAAATTATTTTCTGTACAAATAAATTATTCCTTAAGTATGTTTGTCTTCTCGAAAAAACAAAGGTCGATATCAAATATACACTGGAAAATTTAACACTATTATTCATGAAATTTGATTTTTTTTTTTTTGCAAAAAGATAATTTTATGTACATTTTCTGGTGATAAACAAAACCAATTGGCAGTCACAATATTGCCAGCTGTCAAATAATTATTTTGCTTGATACAAATATACATGTAGTTGAGAGATATTGTGAAATTAACTTGGAAACATTCGGAAATACATATTTAAATTATCCTTTCACCATACCTCTGGGTTATCATCAACTGGGATGTATTTTATCATTTATTAAGTAATTATCTCTTTTTTTTTAATAAACAAATGCCTAAATTGTTTCTTCTATGAAAAAATTCATATAAATTAAAATCTAACCTCACTATCTAAATCTATTAATTAAAAAAATAGCCAAAATTTTATAACATCATAATATTTAATTGCAATTAAATATATACTACCACACCGATGGTAAAAACATACGAGCCGTAAGGGTTGTAACGAAATAAACTGCGGTACAACCTCGTACTGTAGCGGTCCTAATAGATATGTACTCTTATTTTTATTTTTTTAATAGGACGTGCTGAGTTTTATCAGCAGACGCTCCTTCCTAACACAATTTCTCCTAGCAATTCAGGATTTATTAATTTTATATTTAATATATGTCGGTGTATGCCTATATATAAAGATAAAAAATTACTTTTCAGATCACAAAAAACTAATATGTTTGCACACCATCAAAATATTCCGGAATTACACCCCTAATTGTTATACACGAACAATATATCCAAAATGTATATCCATTTACAAAAACTATTGTTTTCATAAGTAAAGTTAAATAAATGTGGGCCTACAGTATGTGGGATGTTTTATTCTAGATAATTATTTTTTTAGATGCAGTTTAATAGAAGGAAAATATTTTTTTATGATCAACGTATGATAAATATAAAAAAGTATAACGTTTTTAAAAAGGCCTTGATAAATATTATACTTTATTTATTGTATCATAGCGGATGTACTCGGTGTTGCTTGGAGATATTTGAAAAATTATAAGCAAAGTTTTTTAGGTCCTTAGTTACCCATATTCCATTTAGTATTGGTGAAGACTTTAAAGTTATAAAATAATGAAAGCCGTTATCACTTCTCCGTATTTTAATTTTTTGCCATTTTTAAAGGGAAACTTTTCAATCAAAAGTTAGTAATTTAACCATTTTCTACACTTTTTATCTAATATGTCACCTTCATTCTGAATGATGAGTACCATACGAGGACGAACAGAAGCACAGGTGGTCTTGATGAAGTCTGAGAACAAGTTGTTCCACTTCTCCGAGATCACGGTCTTCAAGGCGTCAACATTAGGCGGGGATGTTTTTTTCGTCTTGCCCTACAAGACGCTACAAGTAGAGAAGTCCTAAGGGTTCACGTGGGTTGAAGACGAAGTCCAGAAGTCTGCCAGCCACAAAGCAGCCAGGTTCTTGCGCCATCTTGGATAAGCACCAAGTTGTCCGTGGGGAACGTGCTCTTCAACCATAGCAAGGCATGGTACATGAGAACCTTCTAGTAGCTGTCCGTATTGACTTTCTCGTTAGTTTTGAAGAAGTAAGGAGGCGTTTTTCTGCCGTCGGACGAGTGACGTCGAGGACCATGACCTGAGCTGGATGTTTGGTCCTGAGGGTTCCAAAAACCCAAGCTCTTGATTCTGCCAAAAGCAATCATTTATACTGTTCAGAACAGCGTCCACTATGAAGATCTTCTTTTAAGGGGAGATCACACACCCTTTGCCGTTTTGCTTTTTGGTCGTACATTTTTGATTGCACAAAAACAAAACAAACATCAAATTGTAGCATTTTGTCAGTTCTTTCAAATGGCACCAAGTACATATTGTCAAAATTGCTAAAAGACGAGCTCAAAGAGGATTCTATTTAATGAACCCTCACTCTGTCGTCAATATAAAAAATTTTACTTTTTCTATATCCATGAATACTTTACCCAAGTTAAAATTTAAACATTTATTGTGAAACTTAAATTATTTGAAATAAAATTAAAAGGATATTTGATAAAAAAACTTTTTTCAAATATTCAAAGTTGAAAAAACAGATACTAAAGTTCTTATTCTGACAATATTTTCAGTACTTCCGTCTTGTGGTCAAATATATATTAACAATAGATACTATCAGCTTAGCATCCCAAATATAACATGGCCATTTTTTTTAAATTACCCACTGACTGTCACAAACATTTTTTGATACATTATTATTCTTAAAATCAAGTAGTCACAAGCGTTGGGGTTCAGTCTGGAATACTTATGACTTTTAATGGACAAACTGATTCGATCACTTATCTATTTACGCCCATGTGTGACTAATTCGTCTTGCTATAAAAAAAACATAGATCATGAATAAAATAAAAAATAGAGCCTAGAATCAGAACCGAGGCATGTGGAGAACATGTTTTGCTTAAGTTCTAAGTTAGTTTTGTATAAGAAAAGCACGGCACTTTGTAGTAAAAAAAAACCCTTTTGAGGTGCATTTAAGGGCAATTTGGTGTGGCTGCAATCTGTTTCATTTTACAGGATGAATAAAATTCTAGGTACATTAAACAATTATGTACGTTTATGAGTGTATCTAGAACAGTTGAAATTGAGACAAATACAAAAGTTTTTAACGGGATATTTTTTAGTCACACCCATGGTACCAACTGAATATTTTTACATTTATAGATGTAAACTTTTCCTGATTGTCGAAAAAAAAAAGAAAACCATTTACAAAGATTAACGATCCACATACTAATATTCATATTTCAAAAATTTGAAATAAATATTTTCTTTTAAAACTTAATTCAGGGGGTAGAGTGTTAAAAAAGTTTGATCCATATTGATCCTAAAGAAAAATTTGATCTACTTGGTCCCAAAGAAAAATTCGATTTGGATCGTTTTCATTTAAAATTCGGTGAACAGATTAATTGTTAATGACCTCATATGAATATCGACACAATAACGTCATATGACTCGGCGTTACCACGTTAATAAAGAAGATTTGGTAATCACCTGTTGATGTTTTTTCTTTTTTCTCCTAATCATTATTCTGAATGTTGATTGGTTGAATTCGAATTAGCTTTTTTGAGCTGTAAATGATTCGCCATAATAATCAAATATGGAAACCTAACTGGTAATAATTGGCTATCTACCAGTTAATTTTTGACCTTTTTTCTTTTTCTTTTCTTTTTTAATGAGAGGTTTACGTGATACAATAAAGGCAAAAATATGATCAAGTTAAATGTGATGAATAAATCATATCTTTATAACTCATTCATTAGGATAGGGTAGAAAAATTGTCCGTAGATTAAAGACGAAAAAATTGTTTGATGATTGAAAACGATTCAATTTTGGAATAAGTTCTCAAACTGCAATCCGGACCAAAATATTATTCCAAATTGATCTAGAAAAAATCCCACAAGACCGAACCGACGAAAAAATCACTCTTTGATAGAGCCTCAAAAATTGCAATCCAGCAGTTCTAAAATATTATGTGCTCACTCAAAAATATGTCCTTCACAGACGAATAATAAGACAAACTTTGCATTATTAATGTAATATTAGGAATATATATATATATGACCCTAACTCATTGTCCATAGGGGCTCAGTTCAATGAGAAAACAATATAATAAATTCATCAACAGCATAAAAAAAGAGTATTAAATAGAAAAATATGTCAACTGATTAAACATTTTTGATGATTAATTTATATGCAATTGATTGTACATATATATAAATTATTTATGTTATGTCTGTTATTTTTTGTATAAATATTTGCACAAGAATTGTATTGTCTTCTGTTCTATTATTGTTTGTATTTTGCTAAATACATTCATACATTATAGAACAATGCAGGATATCGTCCACTTAGACAATTGTAAACTTGATTAATGTTGATGAGAATAAGGAGAAAAAAGATATAATGTTACTTACTAATTGTTTGAAAAATGTAAAGTGAGACGAAATGCTTCGTTTGTTGCATTAATATATCTGCAAATGTTAAGTAAAATATAAAGGTAATATATTAGCCTGTTCCGAAATGATTGAGGTTTATTTAAAGGGAAAGGAGAAAAGTTAGCTACAAAATTCCACCGGCATCGATTTTCTCAGGAATTGTATGTTGGAAAAACATTCCCTAGCTATTCAGAGACTACATAAGTAATGCCCTCATTTGCACATGTTTCTCAATTCATTGCTGAAGATGGAGATCCACAATTTTCGCTCTTACTTTTTGATACGCTACAGAATCAGGCAAAACTGTGTCTGATATTCACGCCGGCCTCACTATCATTTACCCTGATGCCTGCCCTAGTGGTGTAAACATCTTTTGGTGGGCTGGTGAGGTCCGAGATGAGACTTTTAAGCTGAAAAACCCAAGCGAATTTCGATCCAAACCCTACCTACCAGGACACATCCAGCCGAGAGACAATCATAGAGTACTTGCAGAGGACAGGAAATAAGTTTTCAAGCCTAAAGAAGAAAAAAAAACGGAAGGAACTTCTGTTCATGTGGGAAAACGCAAGTTCCACATAGCCAACGACACCAGGCAGCTCTTAAAGTGAAAAAGGTGGAAACGATCAAACATTGTCCCTAAGCTAGGATATTAACATATACATATGATCGATTTCTCTTCGGTAAGCTGAAGCACCTGTACAGGGATTACGATTTTGATAGCCATGAAGACCTCACAATCAACTTTCAACGGGCGATGAAGTAACTGAACGAAGATGCACATTCCAGGGAGTTTAGGGAGGTATATAATGATTGCACAACGTTATCCGAGCCGGATACATGTTACATAAAAGTTTTGAATGCAATTTCATGTCTTACTGGGTAGTCTCCATCATTTCAGAACACCCTAATATCAGTGTTATTCAATATTTACGTATCGGCTCTGGTATTAATATAGGAATCAGTATTTGGGTACTTTTTGATATTTTTCCCTGAGAAAAATATGGACTGTCAACACAAAAATAAATTAGAACAATTTTTCCCAAAATTGAATGTGAATTACATTTGTATTCTATGATGAATATTCGACAATTTATGTTCAAAAAATATTCTTATTAACCATTTGAGCTCTCCAGAAATTGCATTAAAAGTAGCCAATATTGATTGTTACAAAAAATAATAATTAATACACAGATTAATACTAAGAACAATAGTTGCAATTCTTAAATATCTTAAGTCATCCCACAAATTTGAATGCAAACCCGCAATTGAGCTCAAAAATGCCTATGAAATATGGGCTTTATGTACATATATATGAAGTATAAAAATTAATTTGGATCTGCTCTTGACTTTCGTTTCAGATTGATTTATGTTGATGTACTATAAATTTTAAAAAATGTATACAAATAATTAGCAGGCAATTACGAGGGTATCTGAAGAATATGTTTTTTGAGATATGAAGAGCTCATAAATTTGATATCTTGTTTTCATAAAAGGAAATATATAATATTGATTTGTTATAAATTGGATTGGTACGACATTTGCAGGCCATTTTTAAGACGTAGTGTAGCGTGTAGCACCAGTTCCAATATTAGTTTAGTAGAGTACCGCTTCAAATGAGTCAGTACTCATGTCGAGCTTCTTTATACACTCTCATTGTCGATGGACAAAAGGAATAAGATTTGAAGAAAATAGAGGAACCTTGCATATTTTTTAGTTGCCAACTTTTAAATACTATTTAAATATTAGATATTCATTAATAGCACAGAGGAACAATTAGTGGGGGGGCAATTTAATTCCAAATGAATTAAAGACTTATCATAGTTTTTCTCTCAGTCATCTAAATTCGGAAACATTTGGGATTATAGTAGTTCGAGACTATCATCGTATAGAGTCACTTTTTACCCTTAAAACAATCCCAAATTAAAGTAAGATTAATAAAACTTATATAAAAGGGTTTTTATAGTTATAAAGTGTTCTCATTGATTCTGTATCTTCTTCTTACGCTGACAAATCATGAAAAACGACACTCTTCATTTGACCCTTATAACTTATTCATAATATATAGTGATGAGGAATATCATAGCTGAAAAATATTCAATGTTTAATTTAATATGCATTTTTATGTTTCTCCAAGGATTTTTGTTCCATTTTGTAGTGATCTCATTTTTTATGGGGATGTACTAGCAAATAGTCAACATTATCATCATATTTTTTCGGATTTCAATTCCAATTTGATGACGTCATGTCTTGCAAAAAGGAGGATCAAGGTAATCGAAGAAAGATATTTATAATTTGATCATCCATCTCAAGGGATGTTCGAATTCGGTCCACAAGGGATGAGAAAAGGAAAATTCATCCAAGTAAAACTACCAGACCTCCTGAAGGAGAAGAGTGGACTCCTTCATTGGAAAAGAGATACAAGGATTGAAAAAATAAAGTAATCCATTCACGATTAGTAAAGAATTTTAATTTTTCAAAATGGGATCACTTAAATAATACAATATGCAACAAAAATCCTTGGTGATGCAACTTATTTTAATAGATCTTTTTTTAAATTATACATTAAGTATTTTTCTACAATAGAAGCTATAATATTATATTTCTTAACAATATTGATTATGAATGAGTAATAATACTCTAAAGAAGAGTGTCTAACGGTATACAGAACCACACTATTGCATATAGTTCTTAATTTATTTGGTATATAAAGATATATACTACCATTTTGGATTCTTAAATTACAGTATGCTTTTTTTACAAAATATTTGTTTACCCTATTTTAGCAAGAAATTGATTATATATTTCTTTATTTGGATGAAGCAATTTATGATGTTATTATTGTTACGTAGGTGAACAATAGAAAATTAATTTAAAGTCATATATATCTGAACAATAAATTGAACCCTACACACTCTATTTCTATAATATTTTTGTCTATTTATAACTCTTATTTTTCATTTTTTGCATTTGTGTACACAGTTTAGATTATAATAAATTTATAATTGAACATATGGTATGCTGTTTATATTGGTACAGTGTGGAGTTATGTAATACATTGGGATTGGGATTGCTAAAAACCACTGTCAATACATCCAAGGAACCCATCTAATATCAACAAATAGTTTAAACCCTCGGATGGCACAGGGTACTTGAGAGTATCCCTGGATCCTTTAAAACCACCTATAACATCCAGGGGTACCCTCAAGTACACTGCAAAATCCAAGGGCTTGGATTTTTTTTTTTGGTAAAAGAGGGATTCCTTGGATTTTTGATGCTTTGTTGGTGGTTTTGAACTCTCCCATCCTACCCCCGATAATTTGTGTTGTTAGAAGGGTTCCTTGGATGTATTGGCCTTGGTTTTAAAAATCTCACACTACCCTGGGACACAAGTCAATCTGAGGGCGGAGACTATTCAACTATATTTTAAGAGGCCTTAAGCTATCTATTCCCCCCTCCCCTTGCCCTCCGATATTGCAATAATATTACTCACACTTAAAGGTACTCCCTTGGGGGATGGAGCAAACAAACATGTTAAGATATTTGTCATAAATAGTATTAAGGCAATTTTTAATTCATCATAAAGGTTGACCATTTTCTCAAGGGCAATCTTTCACGGGCAGTCTTCCAAGCACGTTTATACTGTATATGTAAATATATATATAAGTGTTTTGGTATAGCCTTCATTAAATTGACACTTTAAAAAATATATTGTGATTTATAGATGTAAAAGCATTGGGCTAATAATTAAATACGGAAAATTATACGTATTTTGGTGATTTGATTTTATTAAGCTTATTCATAATTACTATTTATTAATTTGTGTATACTAGTTTATTAGGTATAGTATTTTATGAATAACCAAGGGTGGGGTAGGGATTTCGAGATGAGTATTTCTTGAAGTCCCAACTATAAAATAAGTCGTTTTCAATAACTACAGTTTAAGACTTTGGCATAGGACCCAACATAGTCCCAATAGCAGTACTGAGAATATTCATCTCTGATCCTGCTCATTCACAAACAATGGAATTGAGGATCAAAAACAGATTAATTCCTATCAAAGTGGTTCATTCAATATTTAGGCATGAAGGCATATTAATTTGTCTTTAAGAATGACCTTTAATATTATAAAATGCTCTCGGCATTTTGGCTTTTCTCTTTGAAACGTGAGAATTTTTTATTCAATGTTTACTTACTATGTATATTATTTATAAGTATATGAAAGATATCCATCAGTTTTTAATTATAATTTTCATATAGGCAATCAATTCAAGGAAATACCATGAATATTTACAGGGTGAGGACACAAACGTTTAAAAAATTTACAAGCCGTTTTCAATTTATATGTATTTATTTTCTACCATTTTTATGACAAAATTTTGAACCAAAAGTTGGTAATTCACTATTTTCAACACTTTTTATTCGTTATGTCCCCCTCCATTCTGAATGAAGGCTTCAACACGGGTACAAAAAAAAGCACAAATGGCCTTGATGACGACCGAGGACGTGATAACGGCCTTCAGGGCATCGACATTCGGATGAGAAGTTTTGTTCGTCTTGCCATCCAGGACACCTCAAATAGTAAGGTCCGGGAGCTCACGTCGGGTGAGGACGAAAGCAAGATGTCTACCCGCCAGAAGGAAGCCATGTTCACGCTACAAAAATGATGCACCTTCATGGACGTGTGTAACGGGGTGCCGTCTTGGGTAAACACATAGTTGTCCCTGGGGAATGTGCTCTTCCACCATGACAAGACGTGGTACCCGGAGACCTTGTAGTAGACGTCCTTGGTGACTTTCTCCTGGGCCTTGAAGAAGAAGTAAGATATCTTGCTGCCGTCGGACGCCACGACGCCGAGGACCATCATTTGAGCTTGATGCTTGGTCCTAAAAGTTCCCTAAACCTTAGCTTTTGATTCATTCAAGAAGCGATTATTTCTCATGTTCAGAACAAGGTCCATTGTGCCACTTAGATGCTGAGGAGATCATCTTTTTGTCGGCACTTCCACATTTACTAAGTACAAAATTGTCAGACTTTTAGAACTGAGGCTAGATTATTCTCATTTTTGAGTCTCACCCTACACATATGTGGTGCGTCAAGGTAAAAATAATCTTGTACAAAAATCAAGAAAAGGAAAAATTGAAATTTACTTATAAGCCAATGTTTTATAGATACATTTGAGTAACCCTTAGGCTGAGAATTGTAGCTATATTTTAAAACCTTTGTTTGATTAAAGGGACTTATATTGGGTCAAAGATGGTCCCTTTCAAATAAAAGCTATCAATTATCCATTCTTTTATTGTGAAGATCAATTTTGACTACTTTAATTATGATTCGTGGTGTGCAATTAAATAGAATATGTTTTTTATAGTAATAAACGATTATTTGTTTAAGAGGACCAAAAATAATCCCTATTCAGTTTTGAGAAAAATCATTCTATCCTGCTCTTTTATTGACTTACCCAGCCTATATCTATTTTTATGACAAAAAATATTTTTGTAATGGATTTTTTTTTTAATTTAAAAGAATAGTAAGAAGGTAAGTAAAAAACCTCTTGCAATTACCTCTGTGTATGAATACTTACATACCTATATTAAATTCGTGTTTCTGCACTTTACATTAGTGAATATATTTATATGTAATTTATGTTAATGTTCTTAAAAATATAAATGAATATTTATTTCAAATAGGTACATTTACGAGTATGCAGCAAATTTTAGCGGGTATAATGTCCATACTTGAGGGGAAAAATATAGTCAAGGTTGCACTTTATACAAAATAGGGTTGTAAATCGTAAGGATTTTCGGTATGTAAAAAACCACAAAAATTAACAAATATAATATTTTCTCTTGATCCTATCATTCTCTTGTGTAATCTATGATATTGACTTACACGTCCTAACCTTTATTATAGCTACATCTTTCAGATAATTTTGTTAGCTTGACGAGGGTTTTTGAAAAGACCTTGCCAAGTCCAAAAGATGGCACTACTGGGGCGTATCGAGCTTATGTTTAGTTAGTAGCATCTCTTTGAAGAACACACACCAACTTTCAGCCAAATCGGTCCATTGATTTCTGTTTCGTATTTGTTTGAATCGAGGAAGTGGAGGGATTTTCAAAAAATGGACGAGAAAGAATGTAATGTGTTGATTTAACCTTACTTTATGAAAAACAAAGCGCTTCAAAAAACTAAAAATAAGCTTGGTAAACGTTATGGGGACTTTGCACCTTCGATTTAAATAGTTTATAAGTTGTTTCCAATTTTTTATATAGGCATATGGGCACAATTGACGCTGAACGTTCTAATATGGTGATGGATGACAAAAGAATGAGGGTGCTTGAGATTGTTGTTACTGTGGGCATTTCGAGTAGTAAACATATTTCCATTAATATGTTTTAAATTTTCCAAAGCTGGTAATATTATTTTTTTATTCTTGATGAGAAAAAAATAAGTAATAAATGAATCACTAGTTTGTGAAAGACGATGTTTAATACTCAGGAACGATATGGGGATAATTCCAACATATACAAGGGTAGTTTAAAAAGTGGGTGCAAAGTCCAACAGATGGTTCTATTGGTACGTATTAAGAATATTTTTAGTTAGTAGCATCTTTTGGAAGATCGCAGACCATTTTTCAGGCAGATTGGTCTATTTCTTTCTGTTGGGCATTCATTTGAATCGTGGAAACGGAGTGATTTTGAAAAAATGGAGGATAAATAATTTCATATCACTTTACTAAACCCAAAACACCTTAAGAGACTAAAAAGAAGGTTGATAAACATGATGGGGACTCT
This sequence comes from Lepeophtheirus salmonis, assembly GCF_016086655.4. Taxonomy (NCBI): domain Eukaryota; kingdom Metazoa; phylum Arthropoda; class Copepoda; order Siphonostomatoida; family Caligidae; genus Lepeophtheirus; species Lepeophtheirus salmonis. The sequence goes on along the minus strand of NC_052135.2, from coordinate 1,635,244 downwards.
GCACCTTTGATTACAACAGTTCATAATTGTTTTCTAAATTTTCGGAGTGCCCATTTGGGTATAGTTAGGCTGAACGTTCTGGACACCCTGTTGAGGTTACTACTCCAGACATCATCAAATGGATCCATGATATGGGGATGGATGAAATAAGAGTGAAGGTATGTGAGATGTCTAGTGCTCTGAGGATCTCGAATGAACGGGTATATAATATTTTGCATCAACATTGGTACATGACAAAACTATCTGCGAGATGGGTGCTCACGCTTGACCAAAAAAAATCGTGTAAAGTGATGCAAGGAGGGTTTGCATTTCTTCCAGAAGAATTCGCAGGACGTTAGGCGTTGTTTCGTCACTGTGGATAAAAAATAAATAGATCATTACACTCTGCAAACCAAACAACAATCTAAATAATGGATTATCAAACGAATGCCAAACGGAAAGAAATGGACGGATCTGGCTGAAATTAGGTATGTTATTTTTCCAAGAGATATTATTAACTAAACATAACATCGATATTCCCAATAGTTTTATCTCTCGGACTTTGCACGGATTTCTCAAACGACCCACGTATTGTATCTTGCAACCTTTCCGTCATAAAGAAATGTGGAAAAAAGCCTAAAATCAAAGGCTATTTTTCCAGTCCATCCCAAATATGGAACTATTTTTCAATAATTTGTGAAAATGGTTCAGTTCTTTACGATAACTAATTTGGGATCAACCAATCAATGTTCAGAAAAACTGACAGCAAAATTAAAAAGTAATTTTTTGTGTTGGTGAAGTTACGCTCTGCCTAAAGTTATATAAATTAAATAATAGATTGCTATACTTTATTTTTTCAACTTTTGTATTTGATTAATTGTGAAAGAAATTTTAATTTCTACATGTATTTATTCTGTTTAAAAAATAACCTTAAAACGCATTAATAACTCCTTCAAGCTAAAAATAAGGAAGGTTTATGCATATATTGATAAATGTCAAAACTAATTAATCGTTAATTTACCTCCTCTAAAATATTTCTAGTAGATATGTTTATAATTCAATATTGTTTCTGCCTTATTTATAATGTGTGAGGGTACATTACTGCTTATGTCTGTTTGTACAGAAAGCACTCATCATCATTTGACTGTTTATTTTTCTAAGCATCTTTTAATCAAGAATTGTTATTGTACACAGATGTTGCTATACTTTGCTCCATATTGAAAGTGACCTTTAAAATTAGAAGAATTGTCTTAATGTTATCATTATTTAGAAAAATATAAGTCTTTCATATAATTTACTAATATTAATTTGAATACTATTTCTAGGATTATTTGAACATTAATTTTTGGGAAGGAATAAACCCTTTTCCGTATTTTGAGTATGATTAATTTATTAAATTATAAACACTCATTATGGTCTTGAGAATAAGCAACCGCTATTCCATATTATTTGATGGACACGTATTACTCAAAAAGAGCTCTACATGAATTTATGTTATGTTTACGAATATGGATATAGGTGCTTGTATATTATGTTTGCCCAAAAAGCTACGACCTTGCCAGAAGTAAAACTTCCTTGAGCGTCCAAAAGAGAATTATCTGCAAAAATATATGTTACTTTTTATTTGAAATAAAGGATACCTTTTTCAATAGTTCCTGCATAGATAATCTTATAGAACAATTTTAAACATGTACATGACGAAAAAAACTATTAATGAATTGGTTAGGTAATATATATCTATATAAGTATTCTCATTTATTTTTTAAATACAACCATAGATTTTGTAAAATTCATATTGAGGTGCCTATTACTTCTTAATTACCTTGGAAACAAGGTTGTTCCATGAGTTTTTAAAAGGCCTTACGGTGAATACACCTACAATAATATCCCCCTTACAGGTAATAGAGAATTATATATTTGGTACTCCTCTTAGTCAAAAGACTCCATTAAGTACATAAATTGTATTACCGGGTGGTACATTGAAATTTCAACACTTACTAATTGAATAATTAATGAAAGTTTAATGATTGAAATTAATTTATATTCCGTTATAATAAAGCATAAACAGTTAGTTACAAAACAATATAAACCTGAGCTCTCTAGCTTAGGTACAAGTCGAGAAAATGACAATTGAACGTGATCCACGAATTTCTATTTGTGCACTCCAAGCAATTGGGCATCTCTAGTACCACAGTCTACGCCGTCAGCAAGTTTGAAACGTTAGAGAGGAAGAAGGGATTTGTTAAAAAGGACAAACTCGACCCAGAAGAGTTAAAAAGTATATCCCAATCCGATCCCTTCAAGTCCATGAGGGCTTATGCAAGAGATCTTGGGGTTTCACACAATACTATCCTGAGAGCTATAAAAAAGTGGGTTAAAAAAGCCTTGTGAGGGCAGAGAGACCACTTTTGACACGAGCAATAAAATAAATATATCTCCACCATCGCAAAACTCTTATGAATGAGTTTTTTGAGTTCTTTTGAACTCTATTTTGATACATTTGGCTTTCTTATATACCTGATGATGTACCCCTGGACTACGTTTTTTGGGTACATGTCAAGGAGAAGGCACTGGGACACCATGACAGAGGACTACCTCTGCAGTGGCTGTCAGTCCTTCCACCGCCGCCTGGAAGCCATCATTACTGCTACGGGCGAATACAATAAATGATGGCGAGAGCTCAGACACAAATCTATTTATTTAATTGATTTTGTTGAATTTCTATTATCAATTCATAAATTATATTTTGTTGAAGTTTAAAATTCAAAGTGTTTATATTTCAATGGATCACTCGGTACAATAGTCATAAAAGATTATATTTAAGTGTTATGTAATATTTTGACAGAGCCACAGGCTCTATTTATAATGATTATTGAATATGTAACAAAGATTCTCTGTCATTAAAGAATATTAAGTATAAAACTTTATATAACAATTTAGAAATAATTAACAAACGTGGATGATCTTCATCATTAAATAACTAACAAATATTGAATGGGATATGAGCAAACTATATATATATATATTTAACGTTATCCACAAGGTGGTGTGACAGTATGTAGTTTTTTATATACCCAATATTAGTCATGTTACCTGTGCTAGAGTTGAAAAAACTATGATTTATAAAGCGAGCCAGATTTTTTGTCGTTGGCAATCGGAGCAGTGTTTTTTATTTTATTTTCCTAAGAGTATTCATAATTATCAATCTAATTATAAAATGTGTGAGTTCACATGAAGGACTGGGAGTCACAATAAGGAATTGTGGGAAGTTATTTGTGTATGTCTCTGTTGGACTTGAAGTAAAATTGAGGATCGACATCGGAGTAACTACTGCCTAGGTGCTTTTAAATATGAATTGGATTCTATGTTAAAAGTAAGTTATATTCCTTGTCCTCAATCAAATAAAACGCCTTAAATAGTAGTGATGAGACGATTATTCGGAATGGGAAAATCGGATGTTTTTTCTGGGATCTATAAAAATTTAGTATTGGACATATTTTTTTTCAAAAATTAAATATATATAGTATAATTGAATTTTTCATTTTTTTCCCCAAAAAATTGAAAAATTCAATTTTCGCTGAATTACAATGTATTTTTGAAATTTTTCTATGAAAAAGTTACTTTTGGAAAAACTGCTTACCTTTTTGAGAATCGCCATGGATTTTTGAAACTGAATTTAATAGTAAATTGTATATTTTAAATTTTTTTTCAAAAATTGAATTTTTTTCCCAAAAAAATTTAATTTTCTCTGAATAGCTATGGATTTTGAATTTTTTTCTAAAAAATTTAAAATATTTACCCAAAAATTTTAATTTTTGTTTTAAGCTATGAATTTTTGAAAAAAAAATAATTTTCTGTAAATAGCTAGGATTTTTGAACTTTTTTCCCAAAAAATTTTAACTTTCTCTTAATAGCTATGGATTTGGAATTTTTTTCTAAACAAATTTATATCTGAAATTTTTTTGTAAACAGCTGTAAATTTTTGATGTTTTTTTTATAGCAATGGATTTATGATTTTTATCTTTGAAAAAAAAAAAAATATTCTAATTTTCAAAACCAAGACGCAAAGTACTTATGAAGTAAAACACTTATTGAGATTTTTTTCCCATATATTAATTTTTGTTCAAAATGGCTCTGTGCCACATATATCAGGATTTAATAGATTGGTAATTCAATAGAGCAAATCATTGGTTGTTGCGTAATTTTTATAAACAATGTTTTGTTTGCTTAGTTACATCACTTGAAAAATGTTTGCAAAATATATGAAACAAATCTAATATCAATTTTGTAAAATGAATGTTTCTAAAAAAAAACGGTTGACAAATAAGTTGATCCCTTTGAATTAATGTTACACTACATTTATTGAGTCATATTAAAAGAAATTATATCTTTATTATATGAAACCTCCATTTGTGAATGAAGCCACTGCATGCAATTATTATATCCAGCATACCTACAATGCATATTAATTTATCTATATCAATCAAAAAGGTATAAAATTAATGCTATTATATTAAATTTTGATAAAAATCAACTGGAATGGGTTATGTTATTGTTAGTCTCATAAAAAATTACAGTGCTCAAAAAGAGTGTACAACGCCAAAAATATGTCACTTCGCCTGCTCTATACTTCATCAATCGTAAATATATTTTTTTTCCATATCATAAAAAAAAAGTAAACGATTGGTTTGCACATCTTCAGGGGTGTCTGCAGGAGGTGGACTGAAGGAAGGGTAGCCCCCTTCCCCCCAATATCCCCAAAAAAATAATTTGGAGATATTAGGAGGGTTCTTTGATGCTCAGGGAAGGGGTGGAGAAATTGAACTTGTCTCGGGCCCAGACGTTCACCTGCACAAGCCGTAGGCTGGGGTGAATTATAGAATATTAGAAGGATTCGTTTGTATCTAGAAACACTACGATAGTAGAGTTTAAACTGTATTTCAGCTGTTCATTTATACAAACGTAGGTTGGCGTGTATTTTAGAATATCAAAAGGATTACTAGATGCTCAGGGAGGAGAAATTGAACTAGCCTTGGGCCCAGCAGTTCACCTGTCGTGGACTGGGTTGTATTATATTATAGCACATGTACAACCTTAAAGCCGGGGTGGGTGTATTTTGCGATATTAGAATGTTTCCTTGATGCTCATGGAAGCGACTGCAAGACTGTCAGTTCGGTGTCTGATCCAAAATAAAGTAATGATGTAATCATCGTGTAAAATAAGAGTGTCTATATAATGCTTATATTTATTAGTAAATATCATATGATTTAAACAACATGAGAATGATTCTTAAAATTTTATGGGTTTTATTTGAACCAAAATCATTCTTAATTAACTATAATTTCTTAATGTCCTTGACAATGCCGGGAAAACTGACTCTAGTAATAATTTTATACTCGTATCATGAACACAAAATTTTGATAAATCACAAGTCTAGGTATTTTGAAAGTCCTTTTTTAAAAAATATAAGACAGTTTGTCCATATAATCCTTTTGGGGTTGGCTGGAAGGTTTATGGTTGATATCAAACATTTTTTATAATGTTATGTATGCATACACTTTTACTAATATTAAGTTTAAATCTGTTAAAAATATGAAACATTAGTTTTAAATAAAGTAATAGAACCAACCCCCTTTATTCTGGAGTGCGATAAGCATTAACAATATTTGATAAGAAAATGGATTAAGAGACTGTAAATACGCACTAAACAAAAAGTATAAGGCTAAAGTACTCAAAGGATACGTCAACGTATGAGCAAAGTGGAACAAAAATCAAGAAAAGGTGAAGTCCCCAAAATATTTTTTTACCACATAAATACATACAGCCTAATATTTCATACACATATTTGAGTTAATTATAGAATATATATTCAAGTTTGTAGGAGAACTAGCTACTCAAGAATTTTAAATATAGTTTAAAAACTTTATTTGATTGCAGTGACTTAATTTGGCGCTGATATGACCTTTCAAAATAACATTTTTCAATCTCTCAGTCTTTTATTGTGACAATCAATTTGGGTTACTTTAAGTGCAATTTGCACTACGCCATAATGGTTAATAATAGTGATTTGATGAAAAAATGGACAATATTTTCTATAAGAATACAAATTTACTCTCAATTTTTAGAAATATCATTCAAACTTGTTTTTGTTTTTTTGGTCAGGTGGAGTTGCTCTCTTTAGGTATTAGTAAACATTATCATAGTACATTTACTCCATCTGACATAAGAATTTTATTTAACTACCTTTAAATTTATACAGTATATTTCCTTCACTAGGAACGATCGGATGAGAACCTACGGACATTCAGTTAAAGAGAATAATTTCTTCCGAGTACGTTGTCCATTGAGCTACGTTCTTCCATTTGCTTTTCTTTTCCCTTGTCACATAGATATCTTCTCTCATCCAGCCCTACGCCCTTTTAAAGAATTTTTATAAATTACTTTGCTACTTAAATAATTTTCAATACTCACTTCAATTGTCAGTTTGTCTCCTTCACATGAATTTATTGTCATTGAGGAGGTTATTATGTATGATCACCGGCAAGATAAAAGTTTGGAAAAATTGGAATTTCACTTATTTTTCTAAATACCTATGACTTTATCGTCAGTTAACAAAGTGTTTAAGCTATTAAAATGAAGAAAAATTAAGGTTTGATATGGGTAAAAACATTTATTTGTAAAAAAATCAAAATATATTTGTTTAAATTGTTCAAAATGTTCCTCTTACATGGAGGGCACTTTTCCCAAACTTTTCTATCTAAGTGTTCCCACAATACCTCTTTGGAGTTTAAATCAGGACCTTGAGCTCGCCATTGCATAATAAATAAGATGTGAGAGGCTTTTTTCTTTTCCAAGAAGTTTTTGCAGAGCTTGGATAAACTTCCTTCCAATTAATCTCTGTCCAGAAAGAATGGCTTGCGATGTCAGGACCGAATAATAACTATTATGAAGGAATTAACTACCAATCTCTCATACTTGTCAAAGAGAAACATTACATATAAAGTTAAGCCTGGCCAAAACAGCTGGATTTTTACAGACAAATAAATTAATAAATATGATATGCATCTATTTTTTTCATAATAATTTGAATTGGGTTAGGTAATTTTTTTTGATAAAGTCATCAACATTGATGAGAATGACGAAACAGTTGTTTCTTGCAAACTTTTCTTGCCAGTGTACATAGCTGCTGACAAGACAGGACCAAATACTAACATGTATACAATCAGAAAATATAGGAGTATTAATTCATGGAGCAAAAAAACACTTAAAGTAGTAATATCAAAAGATTAGATTGAGGAAAATATAATTGATGTCGGCCTTAACAAACTTAATGCATTATTTATTTATAAAACAAAGTTTCCTAATTTATTTTAACAATGAGCTTGTGGAGCTAAAGCTCAGCTTTCTATTAAAAAAATCATTCTTAGTTTTATATCATATGATTAAGTCTATTATAAAAGAAAAGATAAAACATATTTATATTATGAAAGCAAAGTTTTTATGTTCATCAGCGCTTAATAATTTTAAGCAATATGTACTGTTCGTTCATAATTATTAGTGATGGGACGATTAATTGGAATCAGATGTTTTTTCTGGAATCGGGATTGGCATCGGTAAAATGGGAATTTAATTTGCAATTCCCATTTTTATTACTTTTCAAGATAATGAAAAAAAGGCACATTCCAAAATTAAGATTTTTTTACTTTTTAATAGAAAATTTTATATTATTAATTTTTTTTTTTCAAAAAATGTAACACTTAACACATTTTTTTGGCATCAGGATTTTTTTGGGAATTGGCAGATCACTAATAATTATATAATGCAAATTCTAATTTCAAAAACAATGATAGTATTAAAATTGCACTTGTAATTATGCAAATTATCGTTTAGAAATGCAATTATTTAGTTTTTGAAGTAAGTTTTTCTTTTCGAAGGTGTTTCAAATTAGAATAATCAGCTTCAAGGTGGTCTTAGCAATTTTTTTAAATATCCATATATGTAAATACATTGAGTGTTATTTTATCAAATAATAATGTATAACAAATATATATATTTGAAATAGCTAAAATATTTATTATTGGCATACCTAGAACTTTAACGATATCTTTTTTGGTCAATGACTAAATGGAAAGATATTTATCTTTTCAAGTTCTATTTTAATTATCCTATTATATATATTTAATTATACAAAATATAACGTTAACAATTAATAGATGTCAATATTCTTTGTATATTTAAGATGCTGACATGTATAAACTTCTTCCATGTCTTTGAGTCAAATAAAGTCTAACAATCTCATATATATCCATGGATTGTTTTTTTCTTATTTTATGAAATTCCAAAAAAGGTATTTTTTTCCTTAAATTATTTCTATGCCTGCATTTGGAAATATTTAAATTGATGGATGTTAGTGTGTGAATTACTGAATGATGTTTCAGTTATGTAATCAAATAGTATATATGGAATAATTTATTTGATGTCATTTTATCCAAATAGGCGTAAATTACCCATCGAAAATCATAAAATTGGCATATTTGATTTAGTTGTAGGGAAGTTTGGACACGTTTATCCTTTTTCTGTTCGTTCGTTCTTTTTCTGAAAATTTTCCTTTCTTCATTCATTCCTTCACTTTTTTCCTGTTCATTCCTTCATTTTTGAAGTGTAAAAAAAATTAAAAAAATGGAAGAATAAAGTTTCATGGAAAAGATAAAAACCAATGTTCCCAGGACGTGCCAACAAGCCCAGTAAAGTCAGAGCATGTGAATATAAGTTTACTAAAGTGAGTATTCTGTATTGGTCGGTGTTATGTAGCGTCCATAAACTTTGTAAGAGTATTATGTGATGGACTTCAACTGGACACGCTCGTTGCCAAACATATTATGAATTCACATTCATTATTCTTTTAAATTTTATACAGGGTTGGTCAGCAAAACGTAGACTCGAAGGTTGCTTTTGAAATAATTAAATATATTTTTTTTTAATAATAGTTTTTTAATCAAAACTTGTAAACAAAGCCCTTGCAAACTGGGTCACTCAATATTGCCACCTTCAGCATCAATTACAGCCTTTACACGTCGTCCGAAGGCCTTACAGAAGTTGAACACAAACTCCTCAGACAAGTTGTTCAACTTAGCCATTATGGCGGCTTTTATGAGTGGAAATTTGGTTGTAGAGTTCTGTTGGTTTCCTCTCCAAATTTCACCACATAAAAAGTCCAGCGGGTTCGTATCTGGCCAGGAAGGGCCACATCTCTTTGTTTCTTTACTTGTCGGGCCATCCGGTTTTCATTAGCTCTGTCAGAAGGTGGCAAAAATGTCTTCGTGTATGTGGACAATTCCAAGTCACCCTTCACGGCCCTCGTAATGGTACTAGCAACCACAAAGAAGTTGTTGGTGAGACAATTCGGAGGCTTAGTGGGGTTCTCCTGATCTTCTTTGCCAGGCTGGACAGGAACACTTCTTTATATTGGTTCCTCCACTACTTGCCTTCCTAGAGAGGACTTCTTCATCATTCTACATTTTGATAACCTTGAAAACCAGGCTCCTGGAGCACTTCAGGATTACCATAATCCTCGCCACATCAACTTCAGTATCTAGGAAATCTAAGATGCGCTGCCTTTTGGATTTTTGCTTACATATGATGACGAATGACGAAATGTTTATTGTTTGTTAATGCACAAAAAATAGCAAAATCAAGATTTGGGATAATAATCACTTAACCTTACTATATTAACGAGAAAATTAAGATTAATTAACAGTCCACGTTTTGCTGTCCAGCTCTGTCATATATGACTCGTCAGAACAAAAGCAAGCTAGAATGAATTTTCTAAAAATTTGCTTGGTAATACATTTATATTCATCGACAAATGATCATCCATTTCAATCAACAAATTATTTGTATTAACTATTTGTGTATGCTACAAAGTGTACTCCATAAAGCATAAATTGATTGTCATAATGAAAAAATGAGAAATTCATCAACTGTATTTGAAATACCATATTGAGGCCAAATAAGTCTTCTAAATCAGAGTAAGGTTTTAAACGGTAGTTCAAATTCTTGTGTATTTTAACTCATTACATAATACAGAAATTTCAATATAATGCCTATAAATGACTTGTATATGCCAATGAAATATTGGGCTGTGTATATATGATGTAAAAAAAAAGTTGTTATGTTTTGCTATTCTTGATTTAAGTACAAGATTATTTTTATGTATATGCATCAAATATGTACTTCCTTTTTCTTATTAATATGAGGTTCTAAGGTTTAGCAATACACATTCGTCAAAATGTGTCCTCAACAGTCGGAGAGATGCATAAACTTTTCTTATTTTTATTATAGACAGTATTAAAATTAAAGATAAAACCCTTGTTATTGGACTTCCCTAAAAAATATATATTTGCGTTCTGACCTCAAAAGTAATCCAAATACCTAAAATGATGACATAATTTAAAAACCTTATTGATCACGCCATACTTCAGTGGTTCTCAAATGGGAGTACGCGTACCTCTTGGGGTACTTAAAAGGACTCCTGAGGGTACTTGAAATTTGAAAGAATATTTTACGAGAGGTACATAGCAGGGGTGTCTACAGGGGTCGTTTGGAGGGATGTAGTCCTCCCCAAAATAAAGGATTTTATTTTTTTACTAGAAAATTTAATGTTATAATTTTTTTCAAAAATTTTATATATGATATTTACTTTCGTTTTCTTTTACGTTTAATTTTTCTCTAAAAAATTTTTTATATTTTCAAAAAAATATTTGATAAGTTTTTTTTACGTTTGTAAAAGATTTTATATTTAATTGTAATTTTTTGGGTTTTGATTTTTTTTTTTTAAACTTAATTTTATGGGAATAAATATAGATGTTTGAATTTTTGAAAAAATTTAAATTGATTTGAATTTTTTGATATTTTTGAAAAAATTTGAAATATTTTTCGAAAAAATTAAACATTTTGAAATATTTTTACCAAAAATTTAATTTTAGGATTTCTTTTCAAAAAAATATCCACAAACCAAGGTCTTTCCCCCCAAAAAAAAAAAAAAAAAAATACTGTCACTGAAGCTCAAAATGTTTTGTGATAGTACTTGGGTTAAGCAAATATTTTACAAGTGGTACATCACTTAAAAAATGTTGAGAATCCCTACCCTAGTTGGTCTTAAAATTACTACCTGTAAGAGAAATAATCTGATACCAATCATTTTGGTGCACCAAAATATTGCTACCTTACAAACTTACAAGTACCCCGACGAATGTGTTTGATTTTATACTACATTCATCATCGTATCTCAAATAAAATTGATTTTTTTAAATACATAGAAATAAAAATTTGAAATGAAGGTGTATGTAGAAATTTGAACTCTCATCTAACCAATAATACCTTTGTCATAAACGACAATTCCATAGTCCAGTGATTAGCATATGGTGTGCCGTGAGAAATTTGATAAAAAGTAATCAATTTACATAGTAATTGATAATTGTACACAAAAAAATAAATCCATAATTTGTCAATATATATTTATTTTATTTTAGGCACCGTCAAAGAAAATACTAATTCTCTTTTTCAAGAAAGTAATTTTTTGGTAATCATTGGAAAATATTGTAATTTTTAACAAAAAAAATGAACGACAAAATGAAAGCCATTCATTTTTTTCCCCTTTCATCGTTCATTCGTTTAAAAATGAAGGGAAACATTGAACACCGTTTATTTTTATGTTCTATCTCCAAGCCGGACTCTAAGTAAATATTATGGTACAAATTGCAATTTTAAGATGCAGTTAGCATTCTCCTCTTAGTTGTCAAAAAGCTAATAACTTTTCTCACATTTTTTTGTATTCCTGCTTAGAGTTTCTTATTATAATATGATAACAAAAATATTTTCACAGCAGGCTGGAACCCCAGACAACACTTCATATCAAAGTGTATAAATGGTGCAAAGACAATTTTGAACTATTTTGGGAATAAAACTATTACTGCCCTCTCCACCATGTCTTTACCCGATCTTTCGTCGAACCTATAGTCGTAGGGAGGTCAATACAGTTTCCAGGCTCAGTAATTACACCCTAATTTCCACCACGGTGGTTGCATATGTTCCGGGAGACGTTGTGCGTACTAGCTCCAAGTTAGTGACGAGGAACTCCCTTCCAAGTTATTCAAAACAAAGGCATGTCTTTTGAATGATATATTGGTTCATTGTTGTTCAATATTAAACCTATAAATAAGTATTCCTACATATTCTAATACAAACCATACTCTGTGAGTAATTTTTTTATGGAAATACTAATTCTAAAAACTACCATTATACACATAGTTTTAGATTTTTACGGTTGTTTTTAGTTAATTATAAACAAAGTGTATCTAAATATCAGTTACTAATCAATAAATGGCTTGCAAAATAATTAAATACTCAAATTTAAAGAGTTGATTGGAAAAATGAATAAATATGTCAGGAATTGGTCTTAATTAGAAGCTTTTGTGTAATTTTCCTTTAAAATACTATCTTTATTACTTTCTTAGGCTTTTACACATCCTAATAAAAAAATCATATAATGGCTATTTAAAAAAAAATTATTATAAGAAGGGATGTACTGGTACCAAACTTTTAGCCCCGGTTCCGATTCCAACAATTTAGAAATAACCACATTTTTTGTCCCCAAATACATTTGAATTGCCTCATGAGTCTTTCAAAAAATCTGTAACGGTACCAGTTTGGTTGAGCGGCATTCAAGAGCCTCTGTGGATTACTTAAGCTACGCATGTATCAGAGGGGCAACTTTCTTGTATTCATGTTTGGCAATCAATTAACAGTCAACTCAGAACTAACACTAAGAAGGGGAACCCGTGCCAGTTCTGAGTCGACTGTTAATTGATTGCCGAACATGACTCTGAAACCATTAAGTCACTTTTAAAATAAACATATCTTTTTTGCAAGTTGAACAATATTGTTTATAACAGAATTGAAGTCGAAATATTACATATTTTCTGAGTCAAGTTCGAATCATCAGTAAATGTCCCAGGTACATTAAAATAGGTACAATTCTGGACTTTAGCACGTGTTAATACGAATTTCAATTCCTAGGACATACATATAAAAGTCAGTTAGGAACTGGAGACAGTTCAAGACCATTTGATCTCATATGGGCCGAATCAGTAAAATAATTGTAAATAGCCTGTTGCAGGTATTTTTTATTATCAATGAGGCAGTTGAAATTAGATCAGAGGCTAGGAGCGAGGAAGCTGACTAAATATCTAACAAAGGATATTATTATTCAAATTACCTAATATGAAACCAGCCAAAATTTAATTTTTTCCTAAGAACCTGGAGTAACTAATTTTTTTAATTTTAAAATAATTAAAAACTTATCATAATTAATAAATTTATTTATTTATTTTCCTAACTGTAGTTAATCAAAAGTTAAACATTCAAAAAGTAAACAATTTTGTTATTTGCTTATGATATTCCGTTATACATAATAAGGAATCGGGGATTGTGCATAAATAAGGTATCGGAATTGGCATCAGTTGAAAATGTGTCCCTAAATAATAATTCACCGAACATTCGAGAATAAGTTAGAAAAAACACAATATTGAAGAATCAAGATAAATTAGGAATTCTCATTGAACGAAAAGCAAATAAGCTTTCAAATAACAAAACAAAAAATAAAACACGTTTAAAAATATCCTTAAATATACCCATGACTTGTATGAAAAAAAAAATCTCATAAATTTGGTTAAAAAATTTAAATTATATAACCACTAAAATAAGTTATATGTATTTCCTTAAAACAATATATTCTAAATGTGTTTGGTACGATTTTTTTAAAACACAATTCCCTAATTTAATAACAATTATGAGATTAATATCATTTCGAAATTGCAGAATAATTATAAGTTTGACAAATTTTATGTTTAAAGAAAAATAAATTTATAAGAAATTAGTTTTTTTTACTATAAGAATATTCTATTCTATTATAATCATTAATAAATCATTTCTAAAATGGGAACCCTTTTTTATAGATTTTGCTTATTAATTTAATTATAAAATGTGTGCATTTTTATATTTTTTGCAAAAAAAAAAAAAAATACTCATATTTTTATTGCAGAAGCTTTCCTTAAAAAAGTTCAATTAAAATACTTTAAAGAGATAAAAATATCAACCAACTGTTCTTCAACGTGTTTTTTTCGTTATTTCAATAAGTTTTGACAAATTTACATTTAATTAAATTGAAATTATGTCTGATATCGTTTCTAACAAAATGAGAAATATAGAATTAGTCTAATGAGATGTGATTAGAAATTCTCAAGGATGACATGAATTTTAGACACTTAAGATGTATATTCGTACTCGGAATGCGAGCACAGATGATTGTCGACAGGAAAATAACATTCCCAAATATTGTTATCCGCCTAAATTTGCTTTACAGAAAATTATCATCATTTGAAAATTACCAAATGTGTAAAATTTCCTGGATTTCTTGTACTAATTCATCTACGGATCTGCCCCAACTACAGATAGGATTCACACATCGGTGCAAATTGGGAAACTATGAGGATTATTTTATGCTGGTCATCTGCTGATTGGAAATTGATCAACGAATCTTTAAATGGGTGAGATTAGTATATACATCATTACAGTTTTAAATCGAAATAAAATTACGGGAAATTTTCTCTTAAAAAGATCCGTTAAGAGTTTTTCATCTCCTCGTTTTCCCAAAATGCATATTTTTACACGTTTTTGCGTAAGATAACCTTGGGGCCTCGATAGAGGCTAAAAAACACGGCCGTCACTTCAAAGAACCATCTTATTGAATTGTCTATGCTCGAGATCAACAGTTTGTGTTTTATAAGTTTAGGTCCCCGAGGTGGATTAAAAACTAGTGATGGGATGATTAATCGGGAATGGGAGATTTGGGTGTTTTTCTGGAATCCGAATCTGGAAAATAATGTTCAATTTGCAATTCTAATTATTATATATTACGGATATTAATTATTTACTTTTTTTTATAACTTATGAAAAAATATACTTCCCCCACCCAAATTAAAGAATTTTAGCTTTTTACAATAAAGTTTAATATTAGAATTTGATTTTTTTTTCCAAAAAGAGTAACTTTCTTTAAATAACTATGAATTTCTGAAAATTTTCTCCAAAAAATTCAATATTTGAAATTTTTAGGTAAAAAAAAAAATCAATACTTGATATTTAATAATTGAAATTTTTTCCCAAATTTTTTTATTTATTCTAAAGAAACCTTGATTTTGAAAATTTTCCTTCAAAAATTTTCTGTGAATAATTGTAATTTTTTAATTAAGTTTAAATTATAAAATTGTATATTTGAAATTTTTTTCCGAAAAAGTAGTTTTTTGTAAAGAACTGTGGGTCTTTGATTTTTCTTTTCCAAAAAATAACTTTCTGTAATTTTTTGTGAAAAAAAACCCACAGCTAGTGGGTTTTTGAAATTTTTTCCAGCAAATCTATTTTTTGTGAATTTTGAAATAATTTTAAATATCAAATTGTATATTTGAAAAAAAAATAGTCCAAAAAATTTAATATTTTAAATTTTTCAAAAAATGTTTAATGTTTGGATGTTTTTTCAAAAAAATCACCCTCCCTCCCCTCAAATAAAATCCTGTGGACGCCCCTGCTACGAAAATTGCATTTTTTTAAACTATTATTCAAAATATTAATAAATCGGTACCGATAATTTTTAATAGAGTTCCATCGGAATCAACATCGGGATTTTTTTTGGAAACGTCCCATCACTATTAAAATCTCTCATTGCCGCTTCAAGAATCATAAAGTAACCCGTCAAATTTCCTAAGACTTTTTTCCAATGCAATCTTCGATGTCTTCTATTTATGTTCAAGCCAATTGGGAAAACTATCTTCAAATCCTTAAATAAGTGAGTGTCATCAGTACATGGGCCAGATTGGTAAATTAACTATATATATATATGTGGTATAATTGCAGTCAATTTTCGAGAGGGCAATTTTTGAAGGCAATATTCTTACGGTCAATCACTCAGAATACATTATACATATATGTAAAATACTTTGAAAATATGTAATGCAATAAAAAATTTGATATTGGAAATGGATATTGCAATTTACTTATTTATAGATTCATAAGTAGATATATTCCAAGTAAAAAATATATTTAGTATGTATGTCTGTTCTTCAAACCCCCCTCTTCACTTCCAAGTAGGAATAATAATATTGGAAATAATAAATGATTAAAAAAGTAGAGATAAGATCAAAGAGAGTAAAAAGTTCTGAATCCATTGATTATTTCATTCTTTTGATCTTCTACAAAATTCTTTAAAGTGACCACGGAAGTATGTAAATAATTTCTCTGTTGGCAAAAGATTGATTTTATACATATTATACTGATGTTGAATTAAGGAGGGCTCTAATTGATCTAGCCTTTTCATTTATCGGATAATAAAGTCTTTGCAAAATTTAATGGCTCGTAATGAATATATATTAATTCTTCTTTTATATACTACAAGTCATCATTAATTTTTGTTTGCATTGATTGTAAGATACCCTTAAAACTTTTAATATATACAACACTTTTAGAAAGACTATTGTTCTCGGAAGATTGATATTAAGAGAAAATATCAATGTAGAAAAATTGCCTGCAATAATATTATATATGCAGTGATTCATATACCAATCTGTCCCATTTATGGATCCGTAGATTGTTTTCCCATCGGAATATAAAATATTCATCATATAAAGAGTGAACATCAAAGATTACATCATAAAAAAGTATTGGGGAATGAGGAAGGGGTCCTTTATGGTTCTTGAAGCGGCAGTGATGGTTTTTGATCTGCCTTGGGGCCCCAAGTTTATACGATACAACTCATTGATCTGGAGCATAAATAATTTTGTAGGTAGTTCTAGAAGTTGGGGCGGTGGTTTTGAGCCTATGTTGAGATCCAACGGTTATTCTACACAAATCTCAAGTGGCTTGAGAGCAATTTGAAAAATTAGAAGAGTTATTTTATTGTCCCCATCTGCAGATTTGAAAACAATCAACGGATTCTTTAATTGGTATAATCTAGTGTTGTGTCAGACCATATTTATTCGGTCCAGTCCCGTCATATGACCGGTCTTTTTAATCTTTAGAACTGCCGTTTCATGGAGTTTCCCCTAGAAATGTGAGGTATATTAAACCAGATAATAGACATGAAATAGATGACTACTGAAAACATTACACACGTATTTTGCAAAAATATTCTTCTTTTTTTCATTATAATCTGTATATAATAGAGTTTGTGTGTATGCCTTATTGGTCCCAACACTGTTGGACCTAGGAGGCTGAAACTTTGCATTACTGGTATTTGGAAGTCGTATAAGGGGGGCTTATTTTATATCCTAAACACAAAAATTGTTTTATGGAGCTCTAAGAGACCAGATAAGGTGTTGAGTTGTTAAAAATAGCACTGAGCCAAGATTCAACATTATACTTAAGAGACTCCCCGAGTATTTCTGACAATACCTCATAAAGTCAAAGATAAATTCAACTTTAGTCCTGTGTGTTTTTAGGCAAGTTAGTCTTATTTTACGTTGCCCCCTCCCCCCCAAGAAGATAGCATCTGTTTCCCAAAGTTTTTCTATGGCCTAAGCAAGGCTGGAAATCCCTTTTGCTAGTGCATTATGTATAATGCAAGGTGATATAATTTGTTCTATAATATAACTGAATAATTTAAAATGGAAAAACAGTCTCTTTGATGTTACGATGAATATACTTTACTTTTTTAAGATAAAAAAAGTAGGACTGGACTGGATTGTGATCCTCGACTCTAAACAAAGACCAACACAGAATTAGTCAGATCCATCTGTACATGGGACTGATTGGTATACGGATAACTGTAAATGTAGTATAGTTTCTGCCAATTTTCTATTGACGGCAAATTTCCTACAGGCAATCCTTTGAAAAAGAGTATACAATGTGATCATTTGAACGAGGTAAAATTAGGTCATACGAGGATATGAATCCCAAAAAATATTTATCCCCCCCTCCATTGTATCTATACATTATATAAATTGAAAAGTATTTGTTTGTGGTGGAAGGGGAACAAAAAACTGATACTCATCAAGATATTTTTGAAAGAGAACAATTGTTTTTTTTTTTTTGTTTTTTCATCGTTTCCAGCTAATGGCGTCTTTTACTTTTCCAATAGTCTTTTCAGTTTTATTAAATTAATCTATTTGGACTTGACCCAGTTAGTGATTAAGTGGAAAGGATTGACGTTGTTTTTTTAGTTTTAATTAACAAATGTTTGTTTGATAAAGGGAGTTAATAAAACTTCAATGTTAGATCATATCCGTCAACTAATCCATAGAACTTTATTTTGAATAAACAAAATTAAGTAAAATACTAATAACTCCGTAAGGGTATGATTGATGTGAAAATATATTATGATCAATTATTTTTAAGGTATGTACAATGTCTTGCAATTTCTAAAAATATATCTATATTTATCCATAAAAAATCTGGCTCTCTGTTTGTTTGTTTGTCTGAGAATTCTAGGATCTTGGAATGATGCCTCTTCACAAATAAACTCGTAGATATAAGTGTGGATTCTGTTGAATTATTTTGATACTTAACACTAATTGAATGTATCACAACAGAGTTACATAATTAAGTTAATTAGCAAGGAAATGCACAAAGATTGGGTAAAAAGTCAATAAAAATATAACTTATTATAATTATAATAACGATATAATTATGTGTCTCTGTGTAAACATTGAGGAAATTCAAATAACTAACCTTTTTGATTAATCGGTTGCAAGTAACTCACGGTAAATTATTATTGATAAATAAATCGACCAATTATGTCAGATATTTGAGAAATGTTCCATTTGTAAATACATATCAATCAAATATTTTTAAAACCTTTTTAATAAAGTATATGTGTATGTTCGTAGTAAGTATATTTTATTCATGATATTTTCCTTTGTAGATAACTCCTTGGTCTTCATTGATACTTTTTATGATCAACTGATATTCATGTTGAAACGAATGTTTTAAATCAACGAATCGAATACTTTTGCACTAGCAAATAGATCTTTGTATCAAAGAAGTGCTATTAAGGATGTTATTACGTTCTACCGAATTTTAAAAAAAAAGACAAACCTATATCCCTTTGACATTTTCAAGCATAGTTATTATAGCAAAACGACTAGTCTTCCAAAATGCAATACACCTTTATACTATTGAATAGGAATTGAGGCTCACCTCAAGCAATTTTTAGTTAATTATTTCATTTGTGTGAACCATGAACATATATCAGTGATGAAACCATTGCAAAAAAAAAAAAAAAAAAAAAAACCCTATGCTGATTCCGATGCAATTCTTGTAAAAATTAAGGATGTTCATTCCGATTCTTCAATATTTTAAATGATAGTTAAAAAATAACATTTTGCTATCAAGGGTGTCCACAGGTTTATATTTTATGGGAGGTTGGTTATTGGAATTTGTTGAGAAAAAAATTCAAAGCTCCACAGCTGTTTATCCAAAAAAGAAAGAAAATTGAATAAAATTTTCAAGAATCAAATATTTTAATAAAATTTCTTGAAAAAAATTCATATAATAAATTTTTTGGAGAAAATTTTCGAAAAAAAAACATAGTTATTCAAAGACAACTAATGTTTTTGGAAAAATATTTGTAAAATTAAACTTTTGGACAAAAAAAATTTGAAAATTAAATTTTTGGAAAAAAATATTTGAAAATTAAATACTTCATTTTCTAGTAATAAACCAAAATTCTTTATTTTTTTTTTTTTTTTTTTTTTGGGGGGTTATTTTTGAAAAAGTCTTGGAAAAGTAATATTTTGTTATATACAAGTAATATATAATAAAAATCAAAAGTTGGAATTGCAAATTAAACATTATTTTCCCGATACCCATTCCAGAAAAAAACCCGGATTCTCCCATTTCTGATTCTGACTAATCGTCCAATCACTAATATATTATTTACATTTGGGTTTTATTTTAATCTGTTAATTCTATTTCTTTCACTTGCGCCTTATTTTAAAATTGTATTATTCGTATCTTAAATTGATTACTTTTACTAAGATCGATAATTTTTGTATTTTATAAAAACTAATTAAAAATTGACCTTTTAGGCTTTGATCTGGTTAAAATAAATAAATAATTAAGTACCAAACGATGTTTACTCAGGAAGTAACAAACAAAACGTTCTCAAACATTTGCCTTGTCAAACTAGCACTGACAGAAATAAAATTACAAACAAAAACTTGAATCCTATTAGCATTTTCGAGTGATGGAACTTAATAATATACGAATCCAAAGCCAAAAGTAGTATTTTTTTTTTATATTTAATATCTATTTTTCGTGTTTTCTGTTTGTATAATTATTTATGCGTCAATTTGGATACTTAACCTGTTTGTAATCTGATAACGGATTTTTGCCATTTTTTTTTTTTTTAAACCGTCAATTTCAGCGAAAAATAAACAACGAAGACGTAAAAAACGACTTAAGGATGGGTTTGAGTATTGCTTTTCACAAACGATACACGTACACAGGTACATGAACTTTAGCTCTCGAGAATAATATTGTATTTCAACATCTACTTATTATTTGCAGCTGTATAAATAGTAGGGGGGGCGTCTGTAGTTAAAGTGGATATAGCCCCCACCTCCCATAAATTAATTGAAATTTTTCTCCGAATAATGTTATATTTGACATTTTTTTTCAAAAATTCAAAATTTAATTTAATATAAACAGCTATATTTTTTTAAGTTCCTTTAATTGGTTAAATGGAGTTGCACGGATTATGTATAAGTAAACATTATACAATTGCATTTAGTCCATCTGACCTAAGAGTTTTTTGGTGAAATCCACAAACATGAAGCCTATTTCTTTCTCTAGGAATCACCGGGGTTCGAACGTACACACGTTAAGTTCAAAAAAATAACTCCCGAGCGTGCTGTCCATGAGCTATAGCGATTCCATTATATGTGTATAACTTTATTTTGAACAAATTTAATATATGAATGCTTATTGTTCAATTTTTTTTCATAATTCTTAATTTTTTTATTAAAAAAAAATCTAAAAACCATGCCCCACAAAAATATGTCAAGTTCAATTTTTTGGTAAATTTAAAAGGTGAAAAATCTATTGACGCCCATTTTTAACCTTTTACTAAGATCTCTATAACTCTCTTCAAAATAAAGATAGAAACTTGAAATTTGGTATGAGGAATCTTTTATACATATAATATACATACAAAAATATTAACGCATAAAATCACCACCAGCTGCAATCACCTTCTCTTGGCGGGCCCACACGCGGGATGAGGCCTGTATGATGTCCTTATTGGGGATGTGGCTGAATACCTCCATGATAGTGGTGATGAATGAGGCCTTGGTATTGTTAGGATGACGATTGGTAACCCTTTTAACCACGCCCGACACATAAAAGTCCAAGTGGTTGAGGTTGGGGATACAAGGGGGATCTCCTTCTCCCACAAGTGATGGCGTTTCTGCCTGCACCTTTCCTGGGCCCTGTTTGCATTGTCACATTGTCTCCCTTCTACAATGTTCATCATAAATGCCCATGAAGTTCTTCACAGGGTTGTAGGACAAATTGTTCAACTGGGCCATTTCCTTGTGGTCCTTTGTGTTCGAAATCCACACGCCAAGGCTCCACCAATCGTCTCATATTGATTCCTGTTCATTTTTGAGCTTTTTGTTTGTTTTGATTATGCAGCTTCTGTAAACTGAATATCAGCTGACTAACATAGTTTTCTCGTCTAGCCTTATTCATGGATAGATATTTAAAAAAGAACGTCAATAGCGTTTCCACCCTGTATATCATAGTATATATATTTTTTTCATGTGATGTCTATGCTATTGATGTCCGACATTTTGGGCTCCTAAATAGTCAAGTTGTATAAAAATGAAAATACTTTTTTCATTAATAGTAAGGAAAATAGTGAGTTATTGAATGTAAAAATGGCACCAACACATAAAAGGAGTTAAACCTTCTTATCTATCAAAAATATATCCCTCAAATGCCTAGTTTTATTATATATCTTAACATAAAATATATACAATCCTTTACTATGTATTATATCGTCATAATAGTAATTTTATTTTTATACCGTAAATAAAAATTTACTAATATGAGGGAAAAAATTTATAATATTTTTCTCTTAATTATCCTACTTTTCTGGTCCATAATCGATTATAAAAAAAATTACAATTCTACAAATTTAACCATTTTTATGGAATTTTTAGTACATATTACTTTAATGTCACTATTTATCATTGGCATCAAGTACAGGGTGGAACGATTAAATCTGCTGCAACTTTGCAACACCACCACAGCCATATATTTTAAACTTGCACTGATTTTTCTATTGCTAAGGGTTCTCGTATTATTTGGGTAGTTACCAAAAAAGTGGAGTGACCACAATATCTCTCTAACATGGGAAAAAAGGACAAAGTTTTCAACGAGAGAGATCGAAAATGCACCGCTATTCAACTTATGCTTAACGATGATCCAACTTTTAACAACAAGGAGATTTCTTCCATCCTGAAAATGCCAAAACAAACGGTTAGAAGCATCAAAGCGAATCTTAAGGTATGTGGCAAACCCCTAGAGGCCGTGCAAAGGAAGGTGCACAACCCAGAGGACCACAGGAAGGTCAGGAACAAGGAGTTCCTCAGCAATGTCCAGGAGATCATTAATGCTGATCCAAGGATCCCTATACGGCAAATTGCCTCAGATTTGGACACATCACACAACACCATCATCCAGAACGACTTGAACTGCCGGTCCTAGAGTTGTCAGACTGACCAGCTGCTCACTGTGAAAACTAAGGGCCTCAGGTTAGTGAAATCTGTGAGATTGCTGAACAAGATCAAGTATCCCAAACATCCGAACATACTTTGGTTTTTTTTTTTCAGATCTTAGGTCCAGATCCACAACAGACAGAGACACAGATCCATAGTTGTATTCAATGCAGGAGTTAAGTATTGTTTTATCCTTAAAGTCATTTGATTGAGTTTCCTCAAAATTTATGGAAATGTGTCCATTTTATATAGGCTTTGTCCAACATGGTGTCTCCTTGAACTATGATACAATTTATGACATCCAATGACAACCCACTATTTATGAAAACGATATTTTATTATATGAGTATACTATTTTACAACAGTATTAATTTACAAAGCACATTCTTAATGGTATAAAACCCTTAAAAACACCATTGTTTTCGTATAATAGGTTTTTCAAATCAACCAAGTTAAATAACTTCTAAATCGGTGGCTTTTAAAATCTAAAAGGAAGTAATTAAATCATCAAGTATTTTAATATTGATATAATTATAGTATTTTCATTTTACATAGTAATTATGGTATTCAAAAATGATTTTCCTTAGTGCAAAAAGATACATCATATATATATAGACAAAAGGAACATTAAATAAATGTATATATTGCACTACCAGAATTTTTTGCAATTGTTGTATACTCTTGGAAATTTAGGAAAGTCATGCATAACAAAGAGTTATAATAAAAATGGTTTTAATTAATTAAATAATATGTGTGTTCAGCAAATATATAATGATTCATAAATGCACAGACAATATTTCTTTGTTCAAACATTTTAAAAAATATAACTTGTTCCTCCGGAAACCTATTTTGCCTGTATTCTGAATAATAGAAGATCTATGGCCCGTCAACACAAAATAATTTCTTTTTGTAATTGAATGTTGATTACATATATCTATATTCTTCGACAAATTATCCTAAATTTATATCACCAAATTTGTACTAGTAACCTTCGGGTCTGTTGCAAATTGTATCTAATGTAGCAGAAATTCATAGTGTTGTTGAAAAGTCCGTGTAAAGTCCAAGAGATGACAATAGTGGAATAGTAGAACGTATTGAGGTTATGTTTAGTTAGTAGCATATCTTGGAAGAACACTCACCAACTTTCAGACAGATCAGTGAATTAAATTCTGTTTGGAATTCGCTTGAATCAAGGAAGTGGTGTGATTTTCTAAAAAAGAATTTCATGTGTTGATAAAATATTAATGTATGAAAGCAAAACGCCTCAAAGGACACTACATCTATGATTTGAAAAGTTTATAAGTAGTTTCAAAATTTTCAGAGTACCCATATAGGCGTACAAGTGACGCCTAACGAATTTGGACGCCCTGTTGATGTAACTACTCCAGAAATCATTGATGAATCCATTATATTCTGATGGATGACAGAATAGTGAAAGTGTTTGATATTACTAGTGCATTGGGCATTTCGAGTTGCAACTATATTTCCATTAATTTTGCGGCCACAACTGCTGAGGTGTGAACCGGTGTATAGTCGTAAGAGAAAATACTTTTTTGTGGTCAAATCCTGGGCATTTTTCTTGTAGCTCGGTTTTCAAACGGTCCAATAACAATGAATAATAAGAACCTGTAATAGTTTTACCCTTTTTCTATATAGTTGATGAGGATTATTCTTTGTGAATCCAAAGGATAGTTGCCATAATCTTTCCGTCCGATTCCTCGATTCAAACGAATGGCAAACAGAGAAATAGACCGATTTGTCTGAAAGTTGGTGTGTGTTTTTCCAAATGGTGTTACTACATAAAATAACCTCGATATTTGCCAGGTGTGCCATCTCTTTGACCTTTTAGTGACTTTTCTAACGATCCTCGTATGTATATATAAACTAAAAAAATTAACTGGGATTTTTATTTAAAATTGTTTTTTTGTTGACCTATCACATCTGTTTGTTAAAAGGAACTATTTGGAACGTAAAAAAAGCATGATATTTTGAATATGAGTGAACAATAGTGTCCTTATCTTATCTCCTTCCAGGCATTAAATGGCTCATTGTAGCTTTTTATAAAAATAATAATTTATAAAAAACATTTTCAATTCTTTTCAATGAATTAAAGAATAAATATAAGTACATTAACAGAAGGATTTTTTACGACTTTGCAACGTCATTGCTAAGAAATATCTATATAATGTAAGATAAGATAGGCAAATACTGTAAGGAAGTGTCTATTTTGATATTTTAAAGAGTAACTATTGTGTACCATTGCTACTATCATGGCCAATGCAATGACCCACCCCCTCCCACCTGCATGGAGTATCCAAGCTGAAAAAAAGGAGATATAACGTGAAATTCTTGAGTTTTTAGTTAGTGACTTGAAAAAAAATGAGATGAAGGCCCATTGAAAAATAAGCTATACCTTATTTCAGAAAAAATACTTTTTAAAAATTGATAGAAATAACACAGCCCTGGTTACTGTAATTTTGACAAGGCTAGAACGATCATTATTCATTAATATCAAGGGTTTTATTCACTTCAAAAAAGACATTCAGAAGAATTTTATATCATTAATCGTCATTAATACACCTATGTATTGTACCTATATACATAAATATCTTCGAATCAAAGGAGTTGTTATTTCCTTAATGACACAATGTGTATCCTGAAGGTATTTAAGTATGCACGTGAATAATAATTATTGCCCATAGGATTTTATTTAATAAATGTAATTGTAAGTTATGGGATAAATGAGGTTTTTTCGGTTCGTTATCTTCTAGTGATGGACGATTAATTTGAATCGAGAATCGTAGAATCGGGTATTTATTCTGGATTCGGAATAGGGGTCAGCATTGGGCAAATAAAGCTGAATTTGCGATTCCAATTCTTATTTGTTACAGGTATTCAACTATTTATTACTTTTCCAAGTTTAAAAAAATTGAATTTTTTTCAAAAAATTCCAAAAACCAAGCCCCCCTCCCCCAAAAATAAATATATATATATGGGTGAACAGTAATAACAAAAGTTGTGAATTGGGTATTGCCGGATATTTTGCATTTTATTTCTTTAATAAAGAAAAAAACCATCAAACGTCCTAAATAATAATTCTTCATAGATGTATTTTGATTTAAAAATATGTAACATGTGGAAAAAAGTTTTATGTTGTTTCTTTAAAATTATCGATTTTAATCCAGTTACAGGATTTTTATTTTATTAAGTATAATAGATTCGACATATATTTTGCAACAATAATAAAACAATCTTTCTCTAACTTGCCTCAAAAGATGAATGTTTTAGTTTCAAGCATGAAGCCATGAAATACATATTCTCTTTTGGTACCACGTTTAAAACACATTTATTTAGAGGTTTCTCATCATTTTTAAAACTCAAATCTCGTTTTTTGATACCAAATATCTAATATATTATTCGTAAATATACTTTAGTTGTTCATTTATGCAAAATAAAACAGCACATTTTACAAATTTTTAATTTTTGTTTAAAGAAATTGTCAATTAAATTTTTCCAAATATGACTTTTATTTATTATTTCTTCATTTCTAAGGTTGAGTTGTTTATATGTAAGTATAATTTTATTTTTATATTCTATAAGTTTGATATTTTTCATGCATTATTAATATTTAATTTCTTTTCCTTTTCAAGATAAAACTGACTTTGCGGAATGACTACCGTGATAATAGGCTCAGTGACGTTGTTCAAATCCTTGATATTAGTAGTTAAAATATCATATTGATTGAGGTTAGGTGAACCGTATGGCCGTACACTGAGAGTGTATTGAATGATTTGTCTAATGATACATTTTATGTTTATTGCATTACAAAAATGATTATCCTATTAATTATAAATGAATAACTTTCTTAAATGGAACTTTTCATGGTTTCACATTTAATATGCCTCCTATCGGCAAGATGTTTTGCACGCTACTACATCTCAAGGCATGGGTTGGCTGGCCGGAGATAAAACACCCTAGTTGCTCTCTACTAACATGTTCTACTATCTTTACGATCAACCTCTCAGCAAGAAGATAGACAATTCAGGATAACAAAAATATAAGACATTAGAAATGGAAGGGATTTGGGAGATATTAGACCATACTGTTCTCCTAATCTCAATTGGGATGCCACTTCAAATA
Source organism: Lepeophtheirus salmonis (assembly GCF_016086655.4). NCBI lineage: Eukaryota > Metazoa > Arthropoda > Copepoda > Siphonostomatoida > Caligidae > Lepeophtheirus > Lepeophtheirus salmonis. The sequence continues at coordinate 1,608,299 of NC_052135.2, read as the reverse complement.
TTAATATCCATGATTGGAACATCGCCACAGGATCTTTTACCAGCATTTCTCAAAGTCAATTGCTTAGCTTTGTCTCCTCAAGCCTGTTTTATTCGGCATAAATGTACAAGAAAAGTATATTTAGTAATAACATATTTCACATATGGTATCAAAGAAGGAGATTTGTGTAATAAAAATGGAGAGAAACATTAAAATGTAAGCGCGTAATACGGAGTACCGAAAGATAATATTTATTTATTGGTAGCATGTTTGAATCCACAATAATCATATTATGAGGCAATATAGAGAAAGATTGTAAAAATACTGTTGAAACATATATGTTTGATCTATGATACTCAATAAAATAAAAATCCTGTCACTGGATTAAAATCGATAATTTTAGTGAAACAACAGTAAAATTTCTTTTTTTTCGAACATTTAACAGATTTTCAAATCAAAACACAACCAAGAAAGTCCATTTTTTGGACGTTTGTAGTTATTTTCTTGTTTAAAGGAATATATTGCAAAATCACAAATTCCCAACTTTTGTTATTTCGGTTCAATCTAAAATATATATATTATCCTGTGGACGCACCTGATAGCAAAATGGTATTTTTCAACTATTATTTAAAATATTAAAGAATCGGAATAGGCATCAAAACTTGTTTTGGAATCGTTCCATCACTATTACCTTCCTTACACCCGATTTATTTTATACTTCAATACATTCATACTCTAATTTATTTACAGTACATATATACTTTTACAGATTGAAAAAATGAATTATATGAAATTTATGGACAACTCTTTCAGCTATGGAAAATCTTTTTTTACAAACAAAAAATATATCGTTTATTTTTTTCGAATGAGTGAACAATTCAATACAAAGTAACATCCTCTCTATATAAACTATTAGTGTTGTAATATTTATTGTCAGGCTTAGAATAGGTTGTGACGTCACTAATGTCAGAGCTCCGGTACGTCTATGGTCTAGACTAAATTTTATTTTGATACCAATCCATACCAAATTTTTCTTTGGAACAGGTTCAAACCGACTTTTTTATACAGGACCAATTTTTTTTTTTGACCCACTAAAAATATTAACGGTATTAGACGAGTCAAGGATTTTCAAACTATAGCCTAACACTAGTAAGTGTATCGATAAATGTAAAGTGTATATTTTACGAAACTTTTAGATATTGTAACAAATAATATCATTGTTTATAAACAAACGCAAAGAAAGTTAGTTTATATAAATTATTTGGTATCCCTTTTATCTTTATAAGATTACTCAATCAATTAAATCTTTGTACTTTTTGTATAATTTATGCACCTACCTAACAAAAACAGAAAGAAGTGAGTGAAATAAATGTTTACTCCCTGTCACAAACACTTATATATACCAAAAAAAAACAAAGATTTATTAAAAAAATAATATATGTACATTAGAGTATTTCTTTTTACAATTGGAAACTCCGACATTTTTTTAAGATAAAGTTTATGTTATGAATATAACCCCATGAACTTTTAATAACGGGGGATAAATAAGATATAATATATACTTTTTTGATAAACTTGTAGAAACAACCTGTAAAAGACACTAGACCACTTTTTGGTTACAGCCCACATATTAAGAAACCTTTCTATGATATGTACATATTACATATCAATTAAAAGTGTAGATATTTGCATTACATATGAATAGGATCCAAGGACGAGGGGAAGTTAGGGCTCTTCCGATAGAGATATCTCTTGCAAGATACTATTTTTTTTTCTGAGACTACCAAATCAATAAATTTGTAGGGCCCTAAAAATATAACAAACTATTTGTAAAAATATTATAATTATATTTTATTAATGTTCATCTGATCAAAAAGGCGCCATTATTTTATATTTTCAAATACAACTCTAATTAAATGTGTAAAAAAATTTTAATTATATTGATAGACATGTCCACGGCGTATGATGACAATATCATTAATTTAGACTAGTTGTTATTTATTTTTGACAGACAAATAAGTTGGTTGTCTTTTGGTGTGGTCCTTGATTTTCAAATATTTAAAAAAATGTGAAGAAAAAGTCAAAACAGGAGATGATTCTTTAAAACTTTTAAAAATTCTACACTTTATTATTGAGTACTGAAGATTTTAGATATTTCTAGATTTGCCCAAACCGAAAAGAAATTTATTTTGTTACCACAAAAGTTCAGAGCATTTTATACAAATTTAAATCCACTAGTACGCCATTGCCTGATAATTATATATATACAGGGATTGGGGATCAGATTGTCACCTACTTTAAACCTTGATACCTTGAAGACGACATTATCAAATAAAAAACCGGTTACCAAATAGGAAAGCTATTCACGTCAGCTGACGATACGTAGTTCAGTTAGCATCATGCCGTCACCATATGAGGAGATAAAGAGCTATAAGTGGAACGAGGAGCTTTCGAGGTCCACCGTAGTCATGGCATTCGTTAATAATGGAAGTGAAATCTCCAATTCAACGATTGCTTCAACCTTAAGAGTCAATTTACGGACTGTCCAGCGTATCCATAAGAAGCTAAAGGACACCTGGGATGTTGATGTCTCCATAAAGAGGGCACCCAAGGAGTAGGGCTACCACAGGAAGGCCATGGACACCGACTTTGTCGACAAGGTGAAGAACATGGTTGAGGATGACCCTACCAGGTCCATGAAGGCTGGAGACAGGCCCTGGGTGTGGCAACAGGACTCAGCACTCCGCCATGTGTCCAAAATCTCCATGCAGTGGTTAACCGAGAACTGTTATGACGTCGTAACCAAGGATTTGTGGGCTCCTAACTCTCCTGACCTTAATCCTTTGGACTATTTTGTCTGGGGCTATGTCGAGAGACATACCAACAGACATCCCCATAGCACCAAGGCCAGCCTGATGGAATCCATCAAGGAGGTATTCGGCAACATGGACAATGAGATGGTTAGAAGAGCCTGCGGCCGGTTCAGAGGCCGTATTGAGGCCGTTATTGATGCCGACGGTGATTATGTCGAATGAATGGCTACTTTATACCTATATGCTTGTCATAGTTTTGATTTTCAATAAAAAGGTTAAAAAATGTATATTTTGTGTTGTTTTTTGTAGAAAAATATTTTGGCGACAATTTGATCCCCACTCCCTGTATATATAAAGATTTTTATAAGAATGTGATTTTTTTTCGCTCTTGTTATGTTTTATGTGTTATTTTACATACACATTGTAAATTATGATATAATAAATTGAAGTATGTTGTACGTGGCTACAAAAAAAACATAATGAAAATTGATTAATAACTTTTGAAAATATTGATAATATATAATATTTTATCTGTCAAAAAGCAAAGTAACAACTCAAAATGAGTGATACTGCCAAAATACTTTGTTGACAAGTGTACTTATATTATTCAAAAAATATTAAATCAAAATTAAATAATAACGATTTTTTTATCAAACCTCGTTTATTCATATCCTTGATCTTTTAAGAAAATTATGCGTGAGTTTTTTAAAGTTTGAACTCAAAAAAATGTCAAATTAAGTTATTGTAAGGTAATTTGAAACTCATTCACGTAACAGGAAAAATAATAATAACTAAAAAATTCATTATTCTAATTTACGTATTCCGTATAAAAAGTAAAACAAAGCCACATAAACAACAAACTGATTTGTTAGTATTTCCAAAACGATATATATTATAAATATCGTCATTACTTAATTTATTAATATATATTTTACTTAAAAATGATAAATATACAATCATAAATAAATTTTAGAAATCAAGACTTTTCACCTTATTGTTGCTTTCAAGATCAACTTACTCGTAACCAAGACATTGAAGGATCAAAATGGAGAAAGAAAAGTTTCATAGGACCAAATTTCATTAAATCTAGTTGCTTTGGTCTTGGTTTTAATCATAAACCCAATTTCCAGACTAGATACATCACAATTTTTCCTTTTCAATCAATAAAATTCAATTTGAACAAGGATTTTGGCCCAGTGGAACCTATTAACAAAATACACAAAAAATACATATTATATTAGTCCAAATAATTAATTTTTCTAGGAGGTTTTTTATGATAGTCAGAGATTAAATTAATATGTGGCATTGCCAAGCAATGGAAAAACACCTATATAAATCTTTGAAATAATAATTAATTGGATAATAAATTGTGATCATGGATAAATAAAAGGATATGTACGTAAGTACATTTACATAGAGTTGTATATAATATAACATTATCGAGTGTGATATTTTTTTTGGTTTCCAAAGCTTGGAGAGAGAACATTTATGTGAAAATTGTAAGCACGTGAGTGTGTGCTCAAGACCAATGGAGAGTAATGGAGATTATTTGTTGGGGATTTATAAGAGTAAGTCCTTATTGGACTTTGAATAGAATTGAGTATCAATTTTATAGGTCAATTTCAATATAAAACAATGTTTAGCATCATCTGTTGCAGAATAACACTTCTTGATTAAAATATGTTCAGAAAAATTATTCATAAAACATTGATGAGTGCTTTTTGTTATAATAATGTAGCCTCACACATTTTATGGGTGAATCAAATATATTGATAGAGCAAAGTTTATATATCTGTCTGTCTATAGAGGCCTCATTTTTTAGTGTGTGCTTAGATCTGAGTGATCTGAGAAATGTCGTTATAGCAATGAGTGTGTGAAACTATAACTCAGTACGTTATAATTTAAAGATAATATATGGTGAGTTCATTTCCATATTTAGGGTTTCAAATTCTAAGGATTTTTTAGCGTGCGTTTTTTTTTTTTTTTTTTTTTGTTATTATTGGCAACAGGGCTGCAGAATCGATACATAAAATGCCCGAGTCCAACTGTATTTTGAATATTACTGTCTCCGTCTCCTCAACTCCAAGTTTTTGACTTCGACTCGGACTCTAAAACACAATGTTTTAGTAATATATTTTATACCCTATATATCTGAACAATTGAGTCATTTAAGTCTAGAGACCATACATTTAGATTTAATTTATAGCTATAGGTAGTCATTTGTTATCTGGAGTAAATAATTGTGTCAGCTATAAAGAAAATATTTGGAAAATAAGATATTTAACAAGCCGTAAAACAAATGAAATGGATCAAGTATCCTTCTAGATTTGTTAAGGAGATACAAATATAAGTCCTGGTCTGACTCAGAGTAGAATTGAGTATTGCCATTCCTGCCTATATTCCAGCTAGAGACGAAGTGGGAGTTTGTATTTATTCTAGTCATCTAACATCTGATTGCAGTTAATTTAATGAAGAATCATGACAACTATGTTTTTTTTTTCTCCCAAACATACTTTTCATTGTCAGGATGACCACGTTAATTTTCAATTTCTTCTTGTAATTCACTGGCAAATCATATTATTTTTAACGATGTAGATATGAATGTACCCTGATTCTCATCATGGATATATTTCCCCCCTCTCCCCTTCATTAAATCCAAACTAAACTGAAATGAACAAAATTAATCTTATTTGTAAGTAAAATCAAACAGATTTTAAGATTACATTTTGAGGGGGGCATGATTAGTGAAATTTAAAAAAAAAAGATTAAAATATATAATTTTTTGAAAAAATTTCATAGCTATTCAAAGGAAATAAAAAAATTTGAAAAAAAAATTGCGAAAATAAATATTAATTATTAATTTTTTTTTTTTTTGAGAAAAATTTAAAAAATGCATAGCTATCTCAAAAAAATAATATGTTTGGGAAAAAAATTTAATTATGTTAATATTTATTGTAAAAAAATTGAAAAAATCTAAAACTATTGCTGGAAAATAAATTTTTTTAGAAAAAAAATTGAAAAAATAAATATCAACTATTAATTTTTTTTGAGAAAAATTTAATATATTCATAAGTATTCACAAAAATAATATGTTTGGGAAAAAAATTTAATTATGTGAATTTTTTTGTAAAAAAATTGAAAAAATCCATAACTATTGCTAGAAAATAATTTTCTTAGAAAAAAATTGAAAAAATAAATATCAACTATTAATTTTTTTTTAGAAAAATTTAATAAATTCATAGATATTCACAAAAGATTAATTTTTTTTGGAAAAAAATTTGAAAAACAATATTAATTATTTTATTTTTTTTGAAAAAAATTGAAAAAATCCATATCTATTCACAGAAAATAAATTTGTTTGAAAAAATTTCAATAAATAATTATTAATTTTATGGAAAAAAATTCAATAATTTCAGTTATTCATAAAAAAAAAATTATTTTATTTGGATAAATAAATTAATTTAAATTTCAAAAATAATTTTTTGGTGGGAAAATATTAAATTAAATTTTAAGATATTACATTTATTGGGGAAAAAAATTAAATTAAATTTCAAATATTAAATTTTTTGAAAAAACAAATCAAACTCTAATTATTCTTGTAAAAAGCAAAAACTCCTTAATCAGGGGGAGCTACAACTCAACCACTGAAGATGACCCTGTTATATTTATTTTTACTATATAAATAACAATATCTAGTCATCATCTAATTAAATGTAATGACAGTTAACGTTCTTCAAACACTCAGGGTTACCATATCATTTTTTTAAATTTTTTCTTTTACATACTGGGAGGTCATACTTTATACAAATCAACATTCTAATATGGGTGTATTATGAACTTATCTATAATTGATAGATCATTAATCCCTTCAATAAAGATTTACAATCCTAATTCCAAATAAAAGGCCACTGTAATTAATTTTTATGTGTTGGTTTATAGGTCAATAAACTCCTGACTTACTCAAAGGATACGTGTCTAAATATCCTGCACAATTAGGATTTAAATAGGCCTCATAAATATCCATTGAGGACCATGATTGTGTCTCTTCAAACAGAAGTTCACAAACTTTTTTTAGTCATGTACCCTCTAGTTGAAACCCTTACCAATAATCTAAAACTTAATACAAGTATTAGCCTGTCGTAGAATCGGATTAGTAAGTAAACTCCCGCAGTTACTAAGGTTGAGGAGTGAACTAAGGAGGACACAGGGGTGGGAGAAAGTCAAATAATAACAAAGTCCCCACTTCCTGTGAAACCCTTATCAACCTAGTTATGGAGGGCCTGGAATTAACTATAGCATAAATTAGTAAAAGCAATCCTAAGAATTTCAAATAATAAATTTTTTGAAAAAATAAATTCAAATATGAAATGTTTTATTAAAAAAACAAAAATTTCTTTATGGGGCGGAGGCTACAGCCCCTCCAGCTCACCCCCTGTGGATGTGGACTTGTAAAATATTCAAGTAGTCCTTGTAGTGTCTCTAATTACCCCAAGGGGTATGCGCTTGTTTTTTGTCAAAAACTTACTGGTTTAATTATTTCAAGTCAGGAGGGCTTTTCTTTTTGTAGAAAGTAGTAGTAGATACTAATAGGATATCACCTATCTACAATAAATAAAAAAATATTGATTAAAGTTGAAGGGGAAAGGATCTAAAGGTAGTATGAAAAGCAGGCTCATAGCTCTGTAGTATTGAAAAAATAATCGTACAAATCATTTAAGAAATATTGATATAAAATATTACTTTTTTCATATTTGTATTGTCCTTCTAATTATTATTAAATATCTATATTTGCAATGTACGCGTTTGTTCCAAGCAATAAAGGAATATTTATAATATATTTGTAAAAATGTATTTCAAAGAAATTTTCCGACGAATATGTATTTTTGATTAAATTTCTAGGTAAATACAAGGTTAATAGAAATACAAGGTTATACCAAAACGCGTGTACGACTTATGTTTGATTTCCACCACGTTTTATAATAGTGACGTCATAGTTTATATTGGTTGTGTGTCTTGTCAAAATCTGTTTTTCTTGCACAGCAGTCTGTACGATAAATTAAATTGAAAATTCTAGCAATAGTGACGTCATAGACTATGAGTGGTTGCATGTGTTGTCATAATCTGCCTTTCTTGACCAGCAGTCGGTACAATACATCAAATTGAAAATTCCAACAAGCCTAATGACATGATGGTCTAACCTTTTATTTCTATTAACCTTGGGTAAATATAAACATTCATATGCTGTTTGTCAAAATAAAAACAATCTTGAACAAAAATCAAGAAAAGTAGAAGCTCTTAATTAATTTATTTACTTCTAGGGGTATGGTTTTTGGAAATTTTTTTGAACAAATAAATCCAAAAATGAAATCTAAAAAAAAAATTAAAAAATTTTATATTATGGAAAATAATTTAAAAAATTATATTTCTTGTATTTAAATTTTGGAATAAAATTTTTGAAAATCCACAGCTATTCACAAAAAAATAAATATTTAACAAAAAAATTTCAAAAATCCAAAGTTGTTGAGAAAAAGTCAAAATTTTTGAAAAAAAATTTCAACAAATTGAATTTCAAATATAAATTTTTGAAAAAAAAACTTTAGATAATAAATCTATTCGATAAAAATTTCAAAAATCTATTTACAGAAAGTTATTATTATTTTTTTTTTTTTTTGAAAAATTTAATTAAATTACCAAAAAAACTACAACATTGAAATATTACATTTTGAGATATTTTTTTATATATTAAATTTTCTTGTAAAAAGCAAAAATTTCTTAATTTGGGGCGGGGCAGAGCTACAGCTCTCAACCCCACACTCATGTGGATGCCCCTGATGTCATATATAAATAAGGCCCAATGTTTCACAGACATATTTTAGTAAATTATAGGCGTATCATTCAAATTTCTGGGATGAGTAAAGTACCCAAGAATTTTAGCTATATTCTAATTTCAACTTTTTATCCACCCAATTATGGGCCCTATTAAATATTATATCAATTTCTTATTATTTTATGGTGATAATCAATTTTAACTACTTCCATTACATTTTGCAGCGTGCAAATGTTTGATAAAATAATTTAATCAAAAAATGAATTATAACTCGGGAAAGAATACAATTAATGTTCTCCGCACTTAATTTTAAGAAAAATAATCCTAGTTTGTAGTTGTGTTGACTTCCCACATGGTATATCCTATATCCATATTTGTTTAAAGGGACTTTTTTACTAAGTACATTTCTAAATCAAGATTTAATGCACAGATAATCCCAAGAATACACATTCTTATTTTATCTTCCTCTTCTAAAACCCACATAGGACTATTTCTTAAGAGTCTTCATTTTGAATTTCATTTCTTTCGGTGGTGGAAGAACTCAACCTGCCTCAGGAACCAACAGCTCATATACACAACCTGCGAGCGGGGTGTATTTTAGCATAATAGAAGGGGTTCTTGGTGCTTAGAAATGCGGCGGGCAGTGCAGCTTATATTGCCTTGATTCCTTGTACTTCACCTGTACAACCTGAGAGCCGGGGTGTTTTTTGGGATATTAAGAGGGTTCTTTGATACGCATGGAAAGGGCAACGGAGAAATTTAACTTGTCTCAGGCCTACCAGTTAGGCTTGAGTGTACCATAAAATATTGGAAGGTTTCTTTGGACACCAGGAACACGGTGGGAGTAGATCTTAATCTGTATTTTGACCCAGGACTTCACCACCTGAGAGCCGGGTGTTTTTTAGGGATATTAAGAGGGTTTCTTGATGCTCAGAGAAATGGTGGCGGGGAAATTTAACGTGACTCGTGCCCAACTCATGGGCTAGGGTCTTCTATAAAATATTAGAGGGGTTCCTTGGTACCTAGAAACGCAGTAACGCGTTTGGCGTCTGACCCAGAATAAAGCAACTACTTCCTCATTGCGTTAAAGAAGAGTGCCTACATAATGCCTATATGTTAGTATACTCATACTTATTAAACCAACATGAGAATAATCCTTCAAATTTGACGGATTTATTTTTTTATGAAGCAAAAGAGTTCTTAATTAATTTTAGTTTCTTAATGTCCAGGGCAAAGCCAGGCGAACCTACTCTAATATTTATGAAATGAAAGAAGGGATTGAATTAATACAACAGTATAATTAATATTTTAGAGCAGGGGTTAGGAACCCATTGCTCGCGAGTCAAATGTGGGTCTTTTGATAATATATATCTATAACCCTGTGGACGCCTCTGGTAATAGTTCTGATTTCCTATTGTGTGAATGAATCAATAATTAGATTGTCATGCACTTTATTAATAAGAATTCAGAACATTGTATTTTAAAAGTATTGGTCTGACATACAATTTACACATTTACTTGCATTTAGTGTTAAACAAATTGTATAGCTCTACATTTTAAAATATATGGTATCCATGGCTCCCTCAACCAAAAAGGTTCCTGATCCTTGTCTTAAAGAATTAAAATTAATTTTGTGATTGACATATTTTTTATCTGTATTAATATTATATATATTTAGATATACTAGCGCATATACGAAAAATGAAATTAATAAAATATGAATGGAGTAATACTTGCATAAATAAGCATTTAATCCCAAGACCTACAACATAAAATACAAAAACATTTTATCTGAAACTATTGATGTATCTAGCCTAATCTATTACAAGGGACCAGACCCTTGAATGTTGTGGTTTTTGGGATCAAGAAAATTCCACGTTGTATGAGCAATTTTTTGGTTATAAAACCCATAAAATGGGAGAAGTTATTTTTCAAAGTACACTTTACTATTTATTTTATGTTGTTTAGTATGGTTAGGGCAATAAAATACTTTATTCATCATAAATTATTTAAAATAATGTCTGCCCGACAAGAGACTTGTAAAATTTAATATTGATTAGGTATTTACTTGATTTTTAATCTGGATATTTCAAAACTGTATAATGTTAATCATCGAAACTTAAGCAATATTTATTCAACAACCTTTTTAATGCATATTTGTATAATAAGTTAACCCGAAAATAAGTCAAATCAAATACTTATGTGGCACACCTCCCTATTCTATGAATATATTGGCAAAAAAAATTGTTTACCAAAATACATTGTTTTTTATATTTTATTATCATTATATTAAAAAAACTATATAAAAGGGGAATTCAAAAAGTTACAAATCCCAAACATTGCCACACATAAAATCCACGGTGTTTGAAACTGCGTTATGCAGGGACCCCCGTAGTTTTTATTTAACTATTTCAATAGTTTAGTCAGAGGTATTCAATACATCTGTAGTATTTTCAAAGAATGCATATCTAGGACTATGCCATGGTACTCGAGTTTTCTCTCTAAATTGGTTCTCCACATTTCAACTTATTTGCAATAAGAGCTTCTGCGTTTAAAAAAACGAAATATATTGCACAATTTTAGAGGATTTTTTTTCTTTGCTTTATCGACCAGCCAAACAAAATGGTTAAATTTAAAGTATGTATTAACATCCATATATTTAATGTTATCTAAATAATAAATAATTCATATTTTTTTTAATTCTTTATAAAAATCACTATCAAAATTGTTTTTGGTTTAATTCTCTTTTTTTTTATTTCACAATTATTTTAGTAATAGGAAAATAGAAAAAAATAGTCATTAGTGGATAAAAAAAAAAGAAGGAAGGCGGGAAAAAAGAGTGCATGTTTCATGCTTAGAGTATTTATTTTCCTTTAATAAACTTATAATTAATTCATATAGTGAAGGGGCTCCCAAAATACGGATAAAGATCTCTTATTGGTCATTATTTCATGACGAGTGCTTGTGTTTAAAAAGGAAATGGGATGCAAAATAAATCAAGTGAATATTTCATTTTCAAGAATCTCTTGAAATGATGGCAACCCAGATAACCATATGTGAACATTAATCTCCGTAATTTTATACCATTTGTAATGCATTAGTATATAGAATACATATATACATACAATCAGGAATTATTTTTTAGTATGGAAACCCAAAGCCAATTGAAGGAGACATGGGTCTTGTTTTGACTTTAACCATAGATAGAAGAAAGGTGATGGTGGAACAGGAAGTAGATTAGAGTGACTATATTTCAATTTTTTTGGAAAAGTAAATGACTCTTTCCTAAAAATAATAAATTGAACTTAACAAATTTATAATAAAATATATTTTATAATTATCTCAAAAAAAATTATACTATGTGTCCAAAATAACGTCAATTGAATTGGATTGAAATTTGTCTCATGACTTTATACTCTGAGCATATTGGGATTCAACTATTTGACTAATAAATATCAAAAACTGCAACTATATTTGATAAACTGAAGATTCATTTGGAGTAAGACTACCAACAATTCTCCTAGTTGGACTTAGAAGAAAAAAACACAATTTTTTCAGTATACAAAAATATATTCACCCTTTCTTGGGAGCCTTTTCAATTGTAACTGATTATAATAATTACTCTCTCTCTCTGGTCAATCTTAAGATTATTTTAATATAAGAAAGAGATGCTTGAATGGATACATAGTCCCAAGATTTTCAGGTTGTTTGAGTCAGCTTATGAATATTATACATATTTGATGACTATTAAATTCAGCTAAAAAAATATAATTATTTTATAACCATTGTGACCTTTTCATACAAAGACATTGTTTGAGTTACATTTTGAAATATAAAACCAGTAATAATAAATTTAATCTAACCTAGTCGAAGATAGTACCAAACAATAAATCATTTGAATACATATTTATTCTTTTTTCTTGATGATATATGATATATATTGACAAGTTTTTACTTAATTCATAGTTACATATTGTAGACACATGAGCTAAATTTCAATCAACTTCAATGGACGTTATTCTGTACATATAAGTATAATTTTTTTCGAAATAATTTTAAAGTCAATGTATTTTATAATAAATTTGTTAAGCTCAATTTGTTATTTTTTCAAAAAAGCTTGAATTTGAAGTATATGGACAGTATTCAAATAAACACTGAGTTGTTTCATGAAAAATGTCAATTTTCAAAACTGTAGGAATATTGAGCCTCCTCTATTTATTTTTAAAGCTGTTCAATCGTTTCCTTTTTAAATTATTATTGTGGATGCTACTTCAGAAAACTCTGAACAGCTGCCTGAAGCTTCCACTCACAGATAGTATGTATATACCTTGCTTTATTCTGAATACTGACTGTCAGTCAATATCCTTCTCTGTAAAAACGGGCAATCAAATTTCTTTTGCCTTTCACCACCACCTATTTAGGAGAGTCAAGGTTTACCATTGTCACAAAATCAAAGGCATGGAATAAACAGAGAGCCACTTTGAATTCAACTCTGTGTAGAGACTCTCCTCCATCCACCTACGACTTGATGGTATAATGTTCTGAGAGTAAGCAAAATATATTTTTGGTAATTACAGCTTTGATAATGTGACACAACACAGTATCATTTGTTGTATAAACATGTCAGATTTTTTACTTATTTATTTTTCTTTCAGATGAAAAAGGTTGATAATCCCTCCCTTTATTAGAGTGCCAAGTATTATAGTAAACTGGTCAATTTATCACTTATTTTCGAAATGTTGAGCTCTCACAGACCTAAAATATGCATTCAGGTACAAGATGATCACTGAATCTTTTTAAATTATTTTGAAAAATAATTAAAGGTTACTCAAAGGCCTTTCATTTTTGAAGGTTGAAGTTTTTTTTCCAAAATTGTGTTTTCTACCTTAATTATTTTCTATATAAAGGAGCGGGGATTAAATTGTCGCCAAAATATTTTTCTACAAAAAACAACACAAAATATACATTTCTTAATTTTTTTATTGAAAATCAAAACTATGACGAGCATATAGGTAAAAGTAGCCATTCATTTGATATAATCACCGTTGGCATCAATAACGGCCTCAATACGGCCTCTGAACCGGCCGCAGGCTATTCTGACCATCTCATTGTCCATGTTGCCGAATATTTCCTTGATGTAGTCCATCAGGCTGGCCTTGGTGCTATTGGGATGTCTGTTGGTATGTCTCTAGACATAGCCCCAGACAAAATAGTCCAAAGAATTAAGGTCGGGAGAGTTAGGAGGCCACAAATCCTTGGTTACGACGTCATAATAGTTATTGGTTAACCACTGCATGGTGCCCTCTTTATGGTGGCATCAACATCCCAGGTGTACTCTAGCTTCTTACGGATACGCTGAACAGTCCGTAAATTCACTGCTAAGGTTGAAGCAATCGTTGAATTGGAGATTTCACCTCCATTATTAACCAATACCATGACTACGGCGGACCTCGAAAGCTCCGCGTTCAACTTATAGCTCTTTATCTCCTCATATTATGACGGCATTATGCTAACTGAACTACGTATCGTCAGCTGACAAGAATAGCTTTCCTATTTGGTAACCGGTTTTTATTTGATAATGTCGTCTTCAAGTTATCAAGGTTTAAAGTAGGTGACAATCTGATCCCTGCTCCCTGTATTTTTTTTTTCTCATGGCCAACAAGTCTTATATATAATTCAATTTAATTATAGGACTATACAAAAACGAAAATTATTGAAATCAATAATACATAAACATGTACACATCTATTAAAGCAAAAAGTCACACAAAATTGATCAAAGACATAGAATAAAAACAAAAATCAACATTTCATGCAAAGATAAAGACTAAAACTTGAAAAGAAAACACTGAATTATAGAGTTTGTTTATAAAAGGACTATCCATTCTAAAACAAATAAAACACGGAAAGATCTCATAGTCTTAGGAAGCAGGTTTGGTATACAAGATATGTTGAGTCTTTGTAATAAATCCATAAATAATCTTTTCCTTTTTCCCGGAGTAAAAGTCTAAAAAATCATCCTTTTTCATCTTAATAAATAAAAAAGTTTCTCTACAAGTTTACCCGATGGCGTTATAAATTGAAAGGAGCATCTCGCATTCAAATAGAAAATAATTGTTCGTCTCTTCCTTGGTCTGACAAAAGACACATATGCTTCTATCTCCGTAATAAAACTTTGTTCTTACTTCTAGGGTACCTGATATTATTCTATACTGAAGCCATTTTTCTAATGCTTTTCTTTACAGGATAATTTATTGCCCTTCTCTCCAGGAATTTAACACAAGGCTCCCATTTCGGAGTTTGACTGGACTTTCTAAGATCCGACGTACAGTTATCTTATATATTATAATTTATTTTCTTTTATCTTATTTCTTTTTTTTTTTTACATGAGTAAATTATACTTACAAAATATTTTTGTAATATTTTTTCTACATTATTATCTTTTGTATAAAACAGAAATTTTAATCATCATAAATATTGGGCAAAATTACTGTTTGATTAAAAGTATATAAATAAAAGCACCAATGCCCAGCTATTCGTTTATCAGTGGAAGATAATACTTAAAGAAAAAATAACTCGAAAATTTCTAAAGATAATTTACTCAAGTAAATTTTTTAAATACTCGTCATCGTTTTCATTTAGTAAATGAATCTCTTTAGCTTTTAATTAGGTATTTTGCAGGGTTTTTTATTGCTTTAGGATTGTTAAATTCATTAATGCAAAGAAAAAAAGTTTTAATTAGAACTTGTGTATTTTTTATTGTTAATTAGGCTTTAATGATGATGAAACAATTCAATGGAATGTTCATATCGTAGGTTACATTCAAAGGTGACCCAGGCAAGCTTTTTTGGCTATTTTTTTTAGATTAATTGCACAAAAAACTAATACCTAGATTAAAATTGGAAGAGAGCGACAATCTCTTTAAGGAATTATAAGGTTAAAAGCTTGAAAAATCGGAAATTAAAACGATTATTTTCTAAATAAAAACTAATTTAGTAATGAATAATATCTGACCGATTTTTAAAGAAAGCTAGAGAAGAAGAACTTTAATGGCGTATGGCGATCTTTAAAACTTTTTCAAAATAGTTTAAAACAGACTAAAGACTTTAGACACAGACCAGTTTAAATTGAACATTAAATTATAATTTGAAATTATTGCGAGAAAAAATTAACAAGGAAATAAAAAGCTATAATTAAAGGGAAATTGATTATTAATCTATACAGCAAGTCTTCAACAAAATATATATATATCTGATTAATGATAGTGCATAATTTTTTTTTTGGAACTAATGCGAAAATTATCTGGTTAAGCGACAGAAATATAGAGGAAAGCCTGCGCCTCATACACGGGACATATATACGTTATGTACAGGGTGGTGTATTTGAAATCGGAATAATTTAAGGATAATGTATTCTACAATTATTTTCATAATTAATTCAACAGTTCACAAATCTTTTGCTTTTACATGAAGGGTTCTAGTGTGAAGTCAATCACTCAAACCAACCATCTCCAGCTTCAACCAGAGCCTCCAATATGGCACAGGCCTTGATAAGGAACCCCTTTTCCATGTTGGCCACTGCTTCGAGAATGGAAGCCTGCAAGAAGTCAAAGTGTTATAAGCACGTTTATTGGGCTCTCTCTACACGACACCCCACACATATAAGTCCAAAGAGGTCAAATCCGGTGAGATGGGGGAGGGGTCACATTTCATTTTTCTCGCATGGCCTACAGGAAGTCCTGTGTGCGTTTTTTGCTCTCAGAACAACTATGAGTCTTCCTTGCAGGTATTCCCGACACATAAGACTACTTGCAAGCCTCAGTAATGTCATCAACAGTTGATTTGTACAGCTTCATAAGCTCAATTATCTCATTGGGCGTGTTTTTGCACAGAGGCGCACTATAACGGCTGCACGCCGTTCGTATTCGGAGAACATATCAAGGATTTTGTATTTTTTTCCTCAAACAGCTTTGTCAGCTGAATCTGATGAGCATACTTACATTAAACTGAGCTGTTACTTGCACTAAATTTATAATTCTAGCTTGTATCTACATATATAATTTCTCCTTCAATTATCATTTCATTGTAATAGTAAAATTACATTTTAGTGAAATCTTTTAGCAATACTTTTTCAGTTTATTTATTCAACTAAAAAAAATGCTTTAAAAAAAACAGCTGCATTTTCTTGTATTTACTTGGATGACTGTGAAAGAAAAAACATAAATCCTCATCAAAATAAGTAATTTATTTTCAAAGGCGTTGAGCGACCTCATAATGTTAAATTTTTTGATTGATACACAGATTTAAACAACAAAATGAACAAATATGGGGGATTAGACTTTCAAGAATTAAAAATCGAATGCATGTAACATTGTCTAATGTGGCAGTCTAATGTACCAACATATTGTTAAATTTATCAAAATACTTTGAAATATTGTATATTTGTAATCATTTTCTCAACCATGCCAGGTAGATGGAATGAAAGTCATATTAATAAGTTAAGTGACCGATAGCCTATCGCCATTGGACACCGAACATGCGATATTGTGACTATGTTATTGTACGGCATACAGTCTCGCCTTTTGAATATTTTGCCGTGTGACATATTTGTTCCTTTTTATGTTTTTACATTATACCTCGTTTTAAACTATAACTTTAGGTTTGACTGTCAGCTATATTTCAGAAGAGAAACAGAAAATATATAGGAAGTAAAGAAGAGATAGTGTGTACAACAACAAAGGAGTCACGGATCCGGTAGAATGAGTCTATTTCGAAAGTAATCATTATCTTCTGGTAGCTTCTTAGTTGAACTTTACAAATGTTGGACAATATGTCATGCTGAAAAATCTCTAAAAGGTATATTTGTACGGCAAAAATTATTAGTGGGTAAAAGGTTTGGATTAGCGCAATCTTACCCAGAACCAGTTGATATATATATTCTTTCTCTTATATTGTTAGATTCATACTGTTTACTTCACAAAATTGGGCCTGTTTTCCAACCTCTTTTCCATGTCTCTAACATACCCTGTCACTAAATATTTTGAAATTGAAAATGATATTGAGCAAAATAAAACATTTTTGTTATGACTCTTATTATCTAATTTTACAGACAGCTGCAAAAAAAAAATTGCATGAGGAAAACTTCAATCCTTCATTCTAACTCCTTATAAATGCATAAAAATGCATATTTTTATCTTTTTAAGTAGATAAATGTTCGTTGTAATTTTCCCTAACCCAACAAAATTTGCATCTTGGTACCTGTGCATAATACGTATGTATGTAAAAGATGTAGAGAGATCAAAAGAGATCTGAAGTCCCCATTGCAATTAACTCTTAAGTACTTTGAAAAGATATAAATAAAATTTTAAATTAATTAGACAGATCAGGAGACAATATTTCTTTCATGACTATTTTTTGTTAAGTAACCTTGAAAAGGTATGACTTAGATATGAACTCCAAATATTTGTTTCTTTATGGGTAATTAAATATGTATACAGAAAGAGCAGTACAAAGAAATAAACTTTGCAATGCCAGCCTATACATATATATATTACAGGTGTGCGCATCTAAAACTGAACATTCGTGATTTTATTGAGTTGAAACCGGCTTATACTTCGAGCCAAGGGTCTTTACTAGTTATAAACAAAACTCCAGCAAAATCTAAATAGCAACAGTGAAACAACAGACGATAATCTGAAGAGACGTCGAGTCCCAATTTTGGAACTTTCCGCGCGGGGAAAAACTCCCACTGAAATTGCCAAGGTTCTGAACTGCAGCCACACCACCGTTTACAGCGTGGTAGCCAAAGGGACTCCTTAGGCGACCACAAGATCTAAGTCAAGGCCTCGAAGGTCGGACGAAATGGTTGCCGTCGTGAAAAAGGATGTAGAGGATAAGAGAGGCAATGTCACCGTCAGCGTCCTGGCCAGGTAGTTCAACGTCAGCAGAAGGACCATGGATCCGCTAGTTAAGAAAGATCTTGGTCTTAAGGTCTACAAGAGACCCCCTCGTCAAGCCCTCAAGCCTGTAGACGGGGAAAAACGCCTCACAAGGTCGAAAATTCTTCTCGACAAGCTTGAGAAAAAGGCCTCACTCGCCTGATTGTTCGCCGCATGACTTAGCAGGGTGTGGGCGTTTAAAGGGGTGCTATCGGGAGTCCAAGGACCAGCTGAAGGTTTCCCTCAAGAATGCCTGAGCCAACCTCGGTCAGAGCTTCATCACCAAGTCATACAACAAGTTCCAGTCCAGGCTGGAGTTGGTAGTGGAGAATATGGGCGGCCGTATTGAATAGACATGTGTCTAAGACTCTCATCTTTCATGTTAAATAAATTAATTCATCGACCACTTTAAAAATTACAGAATTATTTAACTATTTTTTAAAATTTTAGAGTGTTCAGTTTTAGACGCGCACACATGTATATATAAGAAAATAATCCAACTATACACATATATGTCATTGATTTTTTCAAAGGAAAGAAGGTATATTGCCTATTCCTTGATAATTATCGATGGACATATTTGTATATATGTAGTGGGGACTAAAAATATATAGGTACATTTAGCAAATAATTATTTAATATTTGATGTATTACTTATAATCTACATATATATTTAATGTGTAATAATATCTGTTTGTTTGTCCTTCAATTAAGGCCAAACCAAAGGATAGATTTACCTTAATTTTATTATGTAGTTTCTTATGGCTTTAGACATGGTTCTAGTAACATTTTTGTTGGTCTTCAAGGCCATGGTGGCCTTTAAATAACATTTTTGAGCACTTTACTCAAACCTCAGGACTGGGACCTATTTTGGATGTTACAAAGGTTCTTTGATGCTCAGGGAAGCAGTGGGGGAAGAATTTAACATGCCTCAGAGACCAGCAGATCGTATACACAGCCCTTGGGCTGTGGTGTATTCCTACATACTAGAAAGGGTTCTTGGTACTTAGAAATGCGGCGGCAGAGAATCGAAGAACCCTTCTAATATCCAAAATATACCCTGGTCCTCAGGTTGTACAAGTGAAATACTGGGCTAAAACGGAGTTTAAACATTACCTCCGCCCTGATTCTAAGCATCGAGGAACCCTTTTGATATACTCCAGGCCACAGGTTGTGCAGATGAACTTCTGGACCCAAGTCAAGTTAAATTTATTCACCACTCCTTCCTTGAGAATTATGGAATCCTCTCAATATCCTAAAATGGCTCTCAGGTTCTACAGGTTAAGTATTGGATCTCAAGGCAGTTTAAGCTGTACAACTGCCGCATTTCTAAGCACCCCCTCTAATATGCTAGAATACACCCCATCCACGGGTTGTGTATATGAGCTGCTGGTCCCTGAAGCAGGTTAAATTCTTCTACCGCCGCTTCCCTGAAAAGTTCTTTATTAATTTTAATTTCTTAATATCCCGGACAACGCTGGAAACTTATGCAGTAATTTATGAAGTACAAAAATATTAGATTTTTCAAAACTATTTCCATCTATTCAATCAGCTATTAATTACAATTGATCTCCTATCAACTGCTTCCCTCATTTACTCCACACATCTACATGCCTTCATTTCAACATGCACAGTGTGAACCGGATCAATATAAAATATTTTTTTTCAATAAAAAAGAAAGATGATTACCCTTCAGTATATTGTATATTTAAAATCAATTAAAAGTCCTTTTGTAACGTTAAACAGGATCTATTTCATGCAGTTTGTGAGAATATGCCTGTTTAAAATTACCACTTGATAATGTTATACACTTGTGATAGTTTCTACTACACAATATCATTTCAATGAAATCATGAACAATTTCTTCTACCTATCTAGCATTAATTAAAAAAATCGGTTTGAGATGGTGCTTACACAAAAACAGAATTGTTCCAATTTGCTGATTACAATTTTGACAATAAGGTGGATGGCTTGGTGTAATTACTGATGAAGACAATAAAAACACAGACTTAAATATCAAGTTTTTGCATCTTTTTTTTTTCCATTTCTTTCTTATAATTGCCCTCCTAGAGGTTATGTTTGTTGGCTATACATTACTTATAGCATTTGCATAATAACATCACCAACAAGAGCGACTGGACGTCAGTTCCAAGTCTCAAAAAAAAAATTAACAAACTACTTTAAAATTTGCCCATGTATAAAACAAGTGCTACAGTTTAACTTACTCATATTTTTGAAATTTGTCCAATCTTAAGTAATATTATGAATTATTGTAGTTCAGTTTTCTATTGTAAGTCTATTTAAATAATAAAATAAGTCTAAGATATATAAACAGGGACATAAATTTGATCAAATTTCCGGGGAAAAGTAACCTTACTTTGAGATTCATTACATTTATTCCATCTGTCTTAGAAATCTTGTTTGAAATTCATTAACATGAAGCATATTTCTTTCTCTAGGAATGACCGGGGCGCAAACCTACGCACATTGAGTTCAATAAAATAATTTCTTCCGAGGCCCTTGTCTATTAAGCTATATCGATTCCATTGCTATTCACAAAAAAATATAATTATAATCTTTTGGACACCCCAAGTAACAAGATGGTATTTTTTAACTTCTATTCGGAAAAATATTCGGAATAGGAAATTTTTACTAACATGACATCGGAATCGACATGTGTATTTTTGTGTGAATTGTCCCATCACTAGTTTCCACTCGGTATTTAATATATTAGTATTTATTATTAAAGAATAATTCAATATTTTCGCTGATTTTGCAAATAATGATTTCTGTTTGAATCTCTAGATACATTCGATTATACTTTAATTCATGGACAAAGCTGGTTGTTCATAAAGGAATTATCTTATACATTTATTATTTATAAACACATTAAAAATACATGAAATAGCGTTTTTTAATTATGTAACACATTGAATATGACATGCATACATGTAAACACTGCTCGGCCTTTAAAGACATGCATGCATACATATATTCATAAGATGATCAAAAAATGTTTTATGCAAAAAAATTATCTTAGACATATGTAAGTGTTGTTGCTTTTTCTGTTTGATGTATTAGTGTTGGGCTTTTGTCTGTAAATCCGTGACTGGTCGAAGACTGTTTTGACTTTTAATAGACCAAATTAATTTAAAATCATTTAAAAGCTCAGTTTGGACTGGTCTCATGGAAAAGTTGGTTTTAAATTTGAAGTGTCTAGACCGATTATTTACTGTCCTGAGCTACAAAAACACAGCATTTTAATTAAATGTGATTGTAGATAAATTCACATTCTTTCAATACTCCAAACGAATGCAGTATCTATGTAAAGGGTGCATAGATGCTACTATGGAGTTTGAAATGCCTCTTTGTTGGGTACTGTCCATAGGAGGATTCTTTAATTTCCCGGAAGTACAAACCCTCTCTGCCGATATTGCTGCAGATGTTCGATGATCAACCTCCCTAATTGATAAAATGGCTCAACAGTCCTTTAAATTGAGATTAAGTCATTTTAAGGACCTTAAATCCAAGCACCTCTCCCAATATAATCCTGTGGTTTCCCCTAACAGCTGTACTCTAACAGTAACAGTCAAAGAAGGGATATATAGCTACTCCTTGCAACAATTTGAATATAAAGGTAATAGATTACCAAAAATTTCCTATGTAATAAAGGACATTTTTATTTTTCTTCAAGTTTGTTTTTATGTTAACTCAGAACAGAAAACTGCTCTGTACGGTAAAAGCAAAAAATCGGTCCACGATTTGAAAACGATTTAATTTCGGTCTACGGTCTGATATCGCCGTCTACACAGAGATATAGGCCCAAATCGGTCCAGAAAAAATTACTTGAGACCCAACCAAAATAGAAGGCCATTTTTATGTCAAACTTTTGAAGCAAAAGTTGGCAATTCAACAATTTTCTACACTTTTTATTAAGCATATCCCCCTTCATTCTGAATAGTGGCAGCAATACGTGGGCGAATAAAAGTACAGCTTGCCTGGATGAAGTACAAAGACAAGTTGTTCCACTCCTTCGTGATCAAGGCCTTCAGGGCATCGACATTCAGGTGAGACGTCTAGTTTTTCTTGCACTTCAAGATGCACCAAACAACAAATTTCAGGGGGTTCACGTCGGGGGGAGGACGAAGGGTAGAAGTCTGCCAGTCATATTTCAGCCACTTTCTCCATCTAGAAATACTACACTTTCTTGGGCGTGTGTGCCGAGGCGCTGTCTTGCAGAACGAGCTTTTCAACCATGGCAAGTCTTGGTACATGAGTACCTTGTAGTAGACGTCTGTATTGACTTTTTCGTTGGCCACGACATCGAGGACCATAACTTGAGCTGGATGTTTAGTCCTGAAGATTCCCTGACCTGATCTCTTGATTCAGGCAAGAAGTGATCATTTCTCTTGTTCAGCACAGTGTCCACTTGTCGACTTGTTTGTGGAGGACATCACGCTCCCTCTCCCGTTTTGATTGTTGCTCAAACATTTTTGACCGCACACAAAAACACGCAAAACAAAACAAACATGAAATTGTCAAACTTTAAGAACTGAGGGTGGCGGCATATAAGAGGATTCTAATTTTTTATTCCTCACCCTGTATGCTAAATAATTATGTTCATTGAACTATTGTAAATAAATTTGATTTGTTAATATAAAATATTCTCTTCAATGAGACATAAGATTAACGAAAAAATAATTTTAGTGCCTCATAAAAGCTTAAATAGCGCATATGTGCATTTTCAATTATATATTTATATACTTATATATTCATGCAAAAAAACAAAACATGTTTGACTTGTTATGTGTCGTCCAAAAAAACAAATTTTTTGTTGTTGATACAGTTTGAGTTCTTTGTGTTCAGGACTTGACATTGAATCAAGATTATAAATCTAGATTTTTTTTATATATATGTTACATTGAAACTGTAGTAACAACTACTTCACTTATGCCTTTTTTTATTCTAACAAAGTCCAAATAGTTTTTGCAACATTATTTAAGTGTATCATAAAAAAATAAGTAATTGTTTTAATTTTTCGACTCAAATAATTGAGATAATAGAGGGAGTGCTGAGCTCGTTGGCGCACAAGGCGCCAACCAGCTTTAATACTACAGACCCTAATATCCCTAATACTACAGGGCCGTCCACAGGATTTAAAAAATTTAACTTTTTGAAATAAAAATTGAAAAATAAATGTTTCAAAAAAAAAAAAAGAATATTGAACTTTTGTGAAGAAAATTTCAAAAAATTCCAAAATCTACAGCTGTTCAAAAAAGTTAAAAATTAAATTGCAAATATGAAAAATAAAACTCCCAATATAAAATTTTTTTGAAAAAATTTTCAAAAATTGATATTGATTTAAAATTGATTTATAAATTCTCAAAAAAATGACTTTTTTTTGGAAAAAATTAAAAATCTACAACTGTTCAAAAAAGTTAAAAAATTAAATTGCAAATATGAAAAATAAAAATTCCAGTATAAATTTTTTTTTGAAAATTTTTTCAAAAATTGATATTGATTTATAAATTCTCAAAAAAGTGACTTTTTTGTAAAAAATTCAAAAATCTACAACTTTTCAAAAAGTTAAAAAATTAAAGTGCAAATATGAAAAAAAAATTCCAATATCAAATTTTTTTTGAAAAAATTTTGAAAAATTGATATTGATTTATTTAATTTTTTTTTTTTAAGAATACATTTTTTGGATATTTTGGGAGCCTACACCCCTCCAGCCCAGATCCTACAGCCGCCCCTTTACCAATTATTGGACAGAGTTTTTATGATGCATCGACATACATACAGACTTTGCCATAACAATATAAAAGATAACTCCATCAGAAATTATAAGGTTTACTCTCTGATTTTCTTGAGCCCACGTAGTTATCAACACTCAGATATTTTCTCCTCCATTATAAAAAAATAATCTGAGCAAGAGAGTACTTTAATATCTAGAGCCCTCCCTTACTAAACTTTAGCAACACACGCTCGTTGCTACATCTAATTGAAAGTCACGTTTATTATTTTTTATTCGATTTAATGTACCTTTTATAATCTGCCTTTTCTTTTCTTTTTCTAATATGAGAATAAGTTACACTTGTTCCTTGTTAAAACTGAGTGCTCAACTTTTTTTATAAAAATTTTATAAGTTTTTTACTTCAATTAAAAAATTATGATTATATAAAGAGTCAAATAGAATATTAAACCATTGAAAAGCTGTCCAACAAGTTACTAATATGATTGATATTTGTCTAAAGTTTTAGATTAACACATTCTGTCAATTTCATGGTGTTGTATTTGAACTTTAAATCAAATTTTGATATCATCAATATAGCTAATTCATTTCTTTTTTTTCGTTATTCTCACAACCTGAATACTTATACACTCTTCTTTAAAAATTATTTTAATATCATGACGATTTTTATAAGATTCAGTTAAGCTTAAAAACTGCGACTCCTAAGGACCTCATTACTTTTTGAATTAACATACATTATAGTACTCATATCAATAGATACGTTTATCATACTGTCGCAATATTGAAAAAAGGGTTCCCAGCTAGCTTATATGTTATCGGCATACGAATATTCTTCAGACAATTATCGTCAATTTCTACCAACAACTTAATCTTATTAAACCTTTAGAGGCACTGTAAATTAGAATCGAAGTAACCTAATATTTATCATCACAATAAAATAATGAGATATTGATATATTCTATTTGAATACACATACATTTGAATACAATGCCTATAACTGACTCAAATATGCCAATGAAATATTGGTATTTATGTATATATAAAGTATAATAATATATATATCTTGGCACTTTCTCCTTTTCTTAAATTTTGCTCAAGATTGTTTATATGTTAACGCACAAAATATGTATGTAAATAAAATCACTATTATGGTATGATTCAGGAAGTAAAAGGTATCTTAATGTTTTGAAAGTCATTAAACTATAATCAAGAGATATTATTTTAGAAAAAAGGCAATGAATCCTAGATGCTAAAACCGGAAATTAAATAAGTTCCCTATCTGTAAACAGGTTATTCTTTGATAATATTTCTATTTATCAATGTTCTCACAAAATTAGTTATTGGATATTTATGTACATACATATTACCAAACAGACAAAGGGGTTCTCGAGGTACAAACTGTTTGTTACATGCTTCATTCAAGTAGAAACACATTTTCGCGTGTCTTAATGTAAAAGAATAAGACAGAATGATTGTGTATTTCTCCATATTATACAGGATTCTTAGTAATAATTATAGAAAATAGGTAATTAATCCTTGATATTTTCTATCAAATACAAACTAGGTCTGCAAAGGAACTCAATAAATAACAAGGAGAATTTATTTTGTAAAACTACTCGACTCCAAGAATAAATCAGGAAGAAATTAACTCATAAATCCTTAGTTCCTTATATTAAGGAAAACACAACTATTGTATGTTATTTGTTATTGCTTGCAAGTATATACATAATTTGACCCCCAAAAGATAAGTTCACTTGGCTTAAAAAGTTGTTCAATATTTATTTACATATGAATAGTACACATATGTACACCATCATTTTTTTTTTTTAATATTCTTTATACGAAGACGACTTGTACAATTATTTTAATGAGCTTAATCCATCTTAGAGAGAATGAATTGATGTGAAAGAACTGACCATCCAAATTTTGCATCGTCATATCCCTTTGTGTTTGAACAATAAAAATGAATTATACTTTTTATAATGAATTCTTATAGAGGCTCATTTTGCTACTTGATCGTTTAATCATTAATTTTCTTGTCATAGTTTGCCAAGAAATGAATTCATACATTGTTTGAAGATATGTTCAATCCCTACATTTTATTAGTAGGGCAGACGAGTTGAAATATAGGAGGGTTGTAAGAGTCTCTTTTTTTAGAACATCTCACAATTGTATAACGTAATGCAGACTATTGTGGAAAAAATAGTCATTAATTTTTGTCAACTGTTCCTCAAGATATAATTGTCAAAGACTTTTTTTTGATGAATAAACGTCGTAAATAGTTATTTTAATATATAATGAAAATTCTGGCACCTAAACCATTAACGTCCAAATTAGAAAAACCAAGACAGATATACACTTTAGATATTAAATAAAAGTTCTTCGGAATTCAAAGGTACGTTGTAATGGATTTGATTCGTTATGATCAGACCAGATTCCTGGGTTCTGGAGAGCAAGTTTTTTGTTTTATTTGCTAATAATTGATTTTTTTTTCATATTACAAAATCTATCCCCCATGTTTCCAAGTTTTGTGTTAAGGTATGTGTTCTAGATCTTAAAATATATATAAAAATAAAGATCCAAAAAACAAATTATTGTACTAACCGAAAAAGGGAGAACGTATATTTAATATTACATTCTATACAAATAAAAAAAAAAGGGAGTTTGATAAATGACTCAAATGGAAATAAAAGATTAGCAGGTTAGTCTTTGAATGTATTTTCATTATGGATGAAGGAAAAACAAATTCCTAATTATTTTAATTAGAATGAAGGATTTTCAAATGTTGTCTTTTGACAAGTTTACTAAATTATGAAATTATTTAAAGCACTAACAGAATATATCTGCTTTTTAATTTGTGTCGTATTATGTAACCGTGTTATAAAAATTGTTGTTGTATTTATGGGTTCATAGTACATTTTTAATATATTGAATAAACCCTAAATTTTTTTGTATAAATTAAGTAAGGACAGTGGCCTGCAGGGCCTAGATGGCAGAGCCCGGATGTTCATTATTTTAATAATAATGCTGATGTATGGTATTTGATTTTTTTTCAAATTTTTTTTGATCAGTTTGTATATTCAAAAATTCAGAATCGCCGTAGCTCATGGACAACGCACTCTGGAGAAATTGTTTTCGTGAATTGAATGTGTGTACTTTCGCTCCCAGGTGATTGCTAGAGAAAGAGACATACTTTATGTATATGGATTTAACCAAAAGATTCCTAGGCCAATGGATTAAATGTAATGCTATAATGTTTACTTAATCAGTACAGCTCCATCTAACCAATCAAAGGAACATTAAAAAAAGAAATTCAAATCTGACTTAGTGTCGATAACTTTGAGATATTGTAACGCACAGCACAAAGGAAACAGTTGCAAAAAGTACTGTAAATGTCATTATATTATTTATTCGTATATTATTTTATATTTGAACACTTTACACAGAGCTCTAAAGAGGAATCGAGAGTGAATTTATCAATCTATAAGAGCGATCGGACATTTCTATATAAATCTAATTATATCTTAATCAACAAACACATTGGATGAAAAGTTCCAGGATCCACACATAGAGGGTGTTATTTATTTCAAAAGTCCCCTTTCGTTTAGTATCAATTTTCAAAAAGCCAGTCGTAAAAATAACATTAAAATATGTTCTTTAGTTTGTGATTTCTTGTGCTATGTAGACGCTATTTTTCTTTTTTGCCAAACAATGGATCAAAAACAATTTTTTTTCTTTACACTTTACACTGTTTCTTGATGGAAAATAATAGCATACATGCTAAGCAATGGCTTAAAGAGGGTTATGGGGACTATACTTTATCAAAAACAACTCTTACACGTTGGTTTGCTAACTTCAAACGTGAGTGTAAATCCAAGTATGATGCAAAATGCAATGAACGTCCAAATGAGGTGTTAACAACAGAAAACATCCAAAAATCGTTTTGATGATCTAAAAGTGAGTTAGCTGACATCGTAAAGATATCAATTGAACAACTTGCCTTTATATTATATGAGTATCTGCCCATAAGAAAGCTTTGTTCTAAGTGGATGCCGCGTTTGCTCACTGTTTACGAAAAGCAAAAAGGTGATGAAGACTTTGAACAGGCTTTGGCCATGTTTAAGCCTAACAACCAGGAATTCTGGCGTTAGTATGTGACAATGGATGAAACATGGATTTATCACACTACAACGGACTCAAAACAATCATCGTCAGAGTTGACAACAACTGGTCAACCTCGTGCAAAGTGCCCGAAAGCACAACAATCAGCTGGGAAGTTTATGGTTTCGGCTTTTTGGCATACGTATAACATAATATTCATACACTGCATAGAGTAGGGTAATACCATGACCAGTAGATATTATATAGTGTTATTAGAGCGCTTGAATGACGAAATCACGGGAAAATGCCCCATTTTCTGGTGTTGTTTCGCCAGGAACGCCGTGTCATGAATCGATCAATACAATGACAAAACACATGGATTGAACTTTAAATTGCTATAACATCCACCTTACTCTGTAGAACTGTCTTTTAGTGATTATTGTCTGTTCATAGACCTAAAACTTTGCTTTAATGAAGTATTTATTCCTAAAACTGAGGAAGATTTTGAGGAAAAGATAGAGCGGTGTTGGAATGATTGTTTTGCTCTTGATAGAGATTATATTGACTTTTAAGCCTATATGAAAGTATAATACAATGAAATCTAGGAGTTCAATATCGTGAAAAGTATATGTATTTATCCATAATAAAATATTATGTAGCTAAATTTTAATAATTTCCAACTCAAATGGATTATTTTTTAACTTTTTCAAACGTCTATGGTTACGTAGACAGTTGCAACGTTTGACGAGATACATTCAAATTGAATTTGTGAAAACTTTATTGACTGACCTGTAATCTTTAAATACATAATAACAATAATGGACATATGTTATGTTGTTACCCTTTTTGATCACTCAACCTTTCCTTTCAAAAAAAAAAAATAAACAGAAGAGGCCCAAAATCTATTGGTGGTATCCAATTCTTCCAAACTATGGATATATAATACAATAATTGATGGGAATTGTTCACAGCTAAAAATGAGCTAATTTTACTTCAATCAATGAACGTTATGAGCACTAATAAGGAAAAGAGAAGCAAAACATCTACAGCAAACAACAAAATACGCTATCAATTTTTGTGTTGGCAAGGAAACGCCGTCATGAAGTATGATGGGTTAAAATTTGGCAAGTCTAAATTATACCAACTCAGCGCAATTATGAAAAAAAAAAGTGTTACAACTGTTCTACATAATTTCCTGCTAGTTAATTCCTGAATATCTGATAAAATTTCTGCTTATGCAACAGCTGAATTGGTTTCCAAGAAAAATAAAGTTTACTTTAATTTGTCTATTTTGTACAAAGTATTTTTACAACATAGTTTGACAAATAAGTTGAAGAATTTTATTTGTCATTTGAAATAAAAAGATCCTGAGAAATAAAAAGTTTTAAACTCTTATAAAAAAAAGTATTCTCATTGTGAAAAAAAATCCTTTTTCATTTCTCTCTTTGCCATCTACTTGCATATTATAAAACTATCAATAAAATTATTTCTTGACTTTGAAGTTTAGGCACACACTGTTTTTTGTTGATAAGGCATACCTATACATATTTGATCCCTTTTCTTTCAAATTTCTTATATAAATATGTGGTGATTCAACTTAAAAACAATTTAAGAAAAAAAAAAAAAAAAAGATATAATCCTATTTTGTTATTTTCCTTCAATAAACAGACAAATATTTAATAAACTTACAGGGTGAGAACTCAAAAATTAGAATCATCTTCGAGACCGTCTAGCCTCAGTTCTAAAATTAGGACAATTTGGAAAATTGGAAAGAGCTGACAAAAAGCTTCAATTTGATGTTTATTTTGTTTTTGTGGGATCCAACATGTCCAAGAAACAAGCAAAATGGGAGAGGGTGTGCGATCTCCTCCGCCCACAAGTCCATCTCCGACAAGAAGATCTTCACAGTAGATACTGTTCTGGAAAGCAGAAATAATCGGTGCTTGGCTGAATCAAGGGCTCAGGTCAAGGGAATCTTCAGGACCAAACGTCCAGCTCAGTTCCTATTCTTTGGGGTCTTGGCGTCTGATGGCACCACGATGCCTCCCTAATTCTTCAAGGCCAACAAGAAAGTCAACACGGACTTCTACTCAAATGTCTCAGGTACCATATCTTGCCATGGTTGAAGAGCACGTTCCCCAGGGGCAATTATGTGTTTACCCAAGATGGTGCCCTGGCACAAACGTCCAAGAAGGTGCAACATTTCTGCAGGGAGAACAAGGCTGTCTTCTGGTCGGCGGACTTCTTGTTTTCGTCCTCACCCGTCATGAAACCCCTGGATTTCTCTGTTTGGTGCGTCTTGGAGGGGAAGACGAATAAACTTCTCACCAGAATGTCAATGACCTAAAGGCCATGATCACGGAGGAGTGGAACAACTTGACCTCGGACTTCATCAAGGTCACTTGTGTTTCTGTTCGTCCCTGTATTGAAGCCATCATTAAGAACGGAGGGGGAAATATTGAATAAAGAGTATAGAATATGGTTGGATTTCCAAATTTTGCTTCAAAAATTTGCCATAAAATAAAACGGCTTTTAAAATTTTCTAATTTTTGAGTCCTCACCCTGTATAGGAGTCAATTAAAGACAGAAATGACAAAATAAGAGATTGTAAGAAGGAGTTCTTTTTGAAATTACAACATGAAATTTGTTTGTTTATTTTTAAAAGATGTTAGCACTATTAATAGACTAAAATTAAGACTGATAGATTTTTTGCAAAGATGTATGTATAAGACTTTTTTGGACTCGTAGTAGAATTCAGAAGTAGTTCCTATCTATATCATTGCAGGAAAACAAGTGGGATTTGACATTTAATTCCTTCATATAACAGCTACTTGAAGCTAATTTAATCTTTCTTCTCCCAAAGATTGTTCAAATGGTCAGGGTGACCAACTTAATTTTCAGTTTCATTTTTTTTAGCATACTGGAAGATTAAATTATTTTTATTAGAAGTGGGACGATTAATCGGAGAATCGGCTTTTTTTTCTGGAATCGGAATAAATATCGGGAAAATAATGTTCAATTTCCGATCCTGATTATTATTTAATACTGGTATTTAAATATTTATCAATTTTCACAATTATCAAAAAATACCCCCCCCCCAATTAAGGAATTCATGTTATTTACAAGAAAATATAAAATTTAAAAATTTTTACCAAAAATTTATTTTTGTCTGAATAGCTGTGGTTTTTCGAAATTATTCACAAAAAAATTATTTTTGTTAATAACTGTGGATTTTGGATTTTTTTTTTCAAAAAATTTAATATAACGAGAGTAGTTCTGGATTTTTGAAACAAATTTATATATCAAATTGTATATTTGAAGTTTTTTTTTCCAAAAATTCAATATTTCATTTTTAATATTTTTTTCCAAAAGATTTAATTTTTCAAACTTGTTTCAAAAAAATTCCAAAACCAGGCCCATGATAGAAAAATTGTATTTTTAATTATAATTTAAAATATTAAAGAATCGTCCTCGGGATTTTTTTTTAATTGTTCCATCACTTATTTGTATTACTGATTAGAAGCTTTATATTCAAATTCGTGTGTTATGTTAAGATACCAAATAATTATAGCTATGGGTTAGTAACTGTATTCAATTTAAAAGGCTTGTATTGGACCTTTATAATAAACTGTATCAAATTATTATTCTTTTATTTTGACAATCAAATTTTAATACTTTAATTAGAATTTGCGACATATTCACAAGAATAATATTTGAAATAAATTAAGGAGGATTCGGCAAAAGACTTTACGTACAAATGTAATCTATACGAAATTTTGAGAAAACATTCTACATTGATTTTATGTTGACGACCCATATATACTATCTGTTAACTTTGTTCAATAGGAATATCTACATAGATAATTAATTGTGAATTTTTATTAACCGAATATAATCAAACATTTTTATATATCTACATTTAATTTGATATAATTAAATTCCTTATAATTTCAATTGTAAATAGTTTTATTATAATTATTGAATATTTTTTTCTTCATATTCACAGAAAACAGTTTCTAATTAACGATTGTCTCATTTTTGTAACAAGACAGAAACATATTATATATATGTATAAAATGAAACTATAATTATAGGACCTGAACTGTTATAATCATTGCAACCTTTCATAAATTGGATTTTAAACCTGCAAGCTGGGACGAAGACCTTTTGAGTATTAGAATCATCAAAGTAATAAAAATGAGGCAAATAGAAGCATATGAGAGTATTTTTTTCCCTTGACACAAGTTTTAGCCGTAAAGTTCCAAAGCGTGCAATTGAATTTTGCATCCTTTAATGAAATAAAATCAACTATCAGATGTTCAGCCACAAGATATTACTTCTATCTTTTAAACAAAGTATGAATCAGCCTTGTAGCTCTCATAATTTTTAAGTAAGGACAATTTTTTGTAGGCAAGTAATTGTTTTTGTGTGTTTTTTTAAACGCACTTTATAACATACTGGTTCAAAATATGACTTAAAGTGTAGTTTTCTCGCACCCAAAGGGTTAATACGAATAATTTATTTATATAAATTAAGGATAATTCGTTGAAGAATACAAATATAATCGACACTAAATTTTAAGAAAAATATTCTAACTTACTCCTATGTTGACGACAACCATATGTAATACAAAAATACAGGGTGAGGACTCAAAAATTAGAACCCTCTTCGAAGGAAGTCTAGTTTCAGTTATAAAATTCTGACAATTTTGTAACTGAAGCCATTAGAAAGAACTGAGAACAAGCTACAATTTGATGTTTGTTTTGTTTTTGTGCAATCGAAAAATGTCCGAGCAACAAGCAAAATGCCAGAGGGCTTGCGATCTCCTCTGTACACAAGTTGATTCCAAGAAGATCTCAACCATTTTCAAAGTGTCTTGGCCACCTTCTACAACACCAGGAAGGCGATTAACAACTCTGACGCGGTCTCTCCAGGAAGCATGGAAGCGGGGACCACAACAGGAAGAGGAGTACCGAGTTTGAAGCCATGGTCAAGGAGGATATTGAGAAAGTCAACATGGACGTTTACTACAATGTCCTCAGGTACCATTTCTTGTCAGAGCACATTCATTAGGGACAATTTTGTGTTTTCCCAAGACGTTGTCCTGGCAAAACAAGTCCAAGAAGTTGCAGCATTTCTGCAGGGAGAACATGGCTGCCTTCGGCCCGGCAGACTTCTTGCCTTCGTCCTTACCCGACGTGAACCCCCTGGACTTTGCTGTTTGGTGCGTCTTGGAGGACAAGACAAACAATGCTATCACCCAAATGTTGATGTCCTGAAGGCCGTGATCACGGAGGAGTGGAACAACTTGTCCTCAGACTTCATCAAGGTCTGTAGTGGTTTTGTTCCTTCCCTTATTAAAGCCAGCATTCAGAATAAAGGGCAGCATCTTGAATAAAAAGTATACCAAATAAATGAATTACCAACTATTGCTCCAAAAGTTTGCCATAAAAATGGTACAAAATAAAAATATGGAATAACTCATGGACAATGCACTTGGGAGAAACTATTCTCTTGAACTCAATGTACGTAGTTTCGCTACAGGTGATTCCTAGAGAAAGAAATATATGGACTTCAGAGAAGATTCCTGGTTTAGTTGGAGTAATTGGACTACTATAATATTTACTTATACTGAATCAGTGCAACTCGATCTAACCAATTAAAGGAACATAATAAAAATATGGCACATAATAAAAATAGGGGAAGTCAAAACGCTTTTAATTTTTTTTTAATTTTTGAGTCCTTACTCTGTATATCTGTGTATTACCAAATAAAATTTATTGATTATAATATAGAAGATATGAAATAGAGAGAAAATATTTATATATGTACACAGTACGTATAATGTAATCCTGTTATATGGGGTAGAAAATATGTCTTGAAATAATGTAAAAGTTTCTTTTTGTTTTTATAACTTTTCTATGGATATAGATTGCATTTTTGAATGATCCCTTTTACATTAAAAAATAAACCAATTGCCTCGTTTTTAAATATTTTATACTGATATAATTCATAAAAGGATGTTTTTTATATTCATTTCACAAATTGACTTGACTTAATCACTACATTGGCCGTGTTTGGTATTTTACTTAACAAAATCTTAGTTAAAATTTATTTTGGTAATGGATCTAATTTAACGTTTCCTACTGCTACAATCAACATTTCTGCAAATTAAATTCATTTACAGGGTGTAACAAAAAAATGTATACACTTTGAATTGTCAAGAACAACAAGCCCTAGAAAATATAAACATGGAAATTGATAGTTTTGTATAAATAAATTGTAAACATAAGAAAAAAAAACAAATAGTTTTTCTAAATATAAACCCATTGGCTTCACGAAAAGTATCCGATCTCTATCAGAAGTCACACAGAAGGTATTTATATAGACTTCCAACATCATAGTCTATTGCTCATTGACTACCTGCTTCAGGTCTTAAATACAAAGGTGGGGAAGTCCACAGTAGTGACTCTTTTTAGAGAACCGGCTTTCTGGCTTCAAATTTTTTTGATCCTTTTATTTTAAAAGATGCGTTCCCCCAGAACATTCGCCAGGACTAAGCTAGAAGGACTGTAGCCCCCCCCAAATATCCCAATTTACAAAAAAAAAAAAAAAAAATTGTGCACAGCTGTAGATTTATGATTTTTTTTCCCACAAGATTGAACAATGAAAATTTAGTTTTTGATTTTTTTTTCAAGAAATTTTATCCAAATATTATCCTGCAGACGTTCCTGCCGCAAGATTATATATATATTTTTAAATTATCTGCTGTATAATTTATTCAAATCACCTTTTTTAGAATAGAAATCCATAAAAAAAAATCCATCCTATTTTTTTCAAATTTTTCAAACTTGACGAAAATTTTATTTAAAAACCAGCTCCCGTCATTCACTTCAAAAAGCAGGCTCATATAGGCGTTACGTTTGCGAACGACACATCATTAGTTTACAGGATTGCTTCTCTTTTTGGGGCTGGATAACAAATTCCAGAGGGTTGAGATCTAGGCTCTAGATGGGTTACATAGATTTTTTGTCTTCATAAAATTGTATGCTCCATTATGGTACATTGTCCACTAAGAACTTCTGAGCCACCTCTGAGGTTTAAGGTGGAGTGGGAGTCAGTTGTAAGCCCTTTCATCCGTATTTTATGGCTCTCGACATTTTCATTTTGGAGCAAACTTTTGAAGCAAAATTTGTAAATTCAACCATTTTCTATACTTTCTATTAAATATTTCCCCCTCCGTTCTGAATGATGGCTTCAATACAGGGACAAACTTTAGGTCATTGACATTCTGGCGAGAATTTTATTCGTCTTGCCCTCCAAGACGCACCAAACAGCGAAATCCAGTGGTTTCATGACGGGTGAGGACGAAAACAAGAAGTACGCCGACCAGAAGACAGCCTTGTTCTCCCTGCAGAAATGTTGCACCTTCTTGGACGTTTGTGCCATGGGACCGTCTTGTCTTTCTATGCTCCCATCCTCCTTTTTTTTATAAAATGTCGCCATGAGCATTCTTACCCACCTTGCCATCTCTGAAGAAGTACTTCTTGCATGGATAAATGTTTCACTACGGATTTTTTCGCAGTGTTCATTGGATATCTTAGAACTGAAGAACTTTTTATAAAATAAAATATTTGCTAAAAGATCTCATCTTTTATTTATTATTAGGAAGTTTTAAGGAAAACAATCTTGAAAACTTTGCCAAAATCATTTCTACGAGAGTGTAATTTCCCTGTTATGTGATAGGTATATTTTTTAAGTCATAATATAAAGACCTTGAAGGGAGGAGGGGGGAAGTTATCTGTACAGGATATTTAAGTATCTACGATAAAGTATCTTTTGGCAATTACGAAAATATGAATGAATCATGACTTAAGTATAAACTATTGATATGGTCGAGACCACCTAACTTGAGTCCAAGACTTTTAGGGATGGAGACTTAGCCTACACACTACAAAAATATTTAGGGTTTTTAACAACATTGATTTGTTACTGTGTTTTTTCAACATGATCAAGTCAAAAATCTTGAATAATTAGTCTCGAGGCTGGATATGTCACTAAAAACGATCTCTAGAACAACATCACTAGTGTGAACAATATAAATAGCAATGTCTAAAAATTGTTGCATTCCATATTGAAATATATTTAAATAACATTTGAATATTTTAAAATGTACAATATACTACGTGTTATATGTATGACATGTTAACAGTAATTGAAATTGTGCATTTATGTAGGAATGTCTATTTTGGTAGAATAAATTCTATATAAGTTGTTTATTGATAAATTGTTTTTGGCAATTCTCCTTACTATAATCGATTGTTTATTTTATGACCCTCAAGGAACATTTCTCCTGTTGATATATTTATAATAAAAAAAAACGATACTCCAATAATTAGTGTATTTTCATTTCAATAAAATACATTATTTATTTTATCATCTTGGCTGCCACTTCGAAGTATTATGCAGAATATACATAAGGTAGATTAACTACATTAATTTTCCTACAACTCATATAACTTATAAGTTCGTGGAATGCTTTTAGATATTTTGTATAAAACTAGCTAAGGATTACTCGGCATTGCTCGGACTAAGGAGGGAGAGGAAAATCAGATTCATAATGGTCAAATTAATTTAAAAATTAAAAATATTTACAGAACATACTTCTATATACTTTTTGTTGTCGAAAAAGATCCTGATAATTCTAATTCTTATTCTCTTGGATTTTTCACACAATAACAATTTGGTTAACCCCCCAAAAAAAAAAAAAAAATAATAATAATAATACTCTCATTAGTGCCTCTTGTAACCTTAGTATTATGAAAATTTAAAAAAATAAGACGTTATTAACTTCAAATAACATTCCAACATATGTGCATAAATTGTCTATATGAGAAGTCCATTTTTTATTTACTTCAAAAAATTTCCAAACACAAATTCGTGAAGAAAATTGCAAAAGACTTATTTGCACTAATTTTGCAAAGAAATAGTTAATAGCATTTATTGGAATTGTAAAAGCAAAACACAAACCTACCAATATTATTTTCGTACTTGCAAAAACAAAAAGGTTTTGAAGAAAAATGTTGTCGAAAAGATAAAACTCGATAACTGGTTCATGTTTGCAAATATTACAAAAATTATGTAATAAAATGTTTTGGAAATTGAAAATACTCTCTGTAAATTGATGCGTCGGCGTTTCAGAAAATGACAGATATTTTAGGTAAACATCAATTTTTATTTGGCAAACTTATATGCAAACGAATCTAAAGACAAATTTCGACAAACTTTATTCCATTTACTAATCCCATATTCCATTGCAAGTTCATTTTTTTTTCTCTCGTGTAGTGTCCAGAAAAATCCCTTAATATCGAATCGAAAGAAAAATCCCTATTGGACTAAGTATCAATACCACTCTACACCTACGAGGGTCGTTTGTAAAAGTCCTTGCAAAGATACAGAGATGTCACTTCTGACGAGTATCGAAGTTAAGTTTAGTTAGTAGCATCTCTTGGGAGAACACACACCAACTTTCAGACAGATCGTTCAATTTCTTTCTGTTTGGCATTCGTTTGAATCGAGGGATCAGCTGGAAAGATTATGGCGAATGTCTTTTGGATTTGTAAGAAATAATCCTCATCCACTATCTGGAAAAGGGTGAAACTATTACAGGTGCATCGTTATTGGACCGTTTGAAAACTGAGCTGCAAGAAAAATGCCCAAGATTGCCACCACGAAAAAAAGTCATTTTCCATCACGACAATGCACCGGTTGTCATAAAATTAATGGAAATTGTGTTCCAACTCGAGATGCCCAGAGCACTGGCAATCTCATGCACCTTTATTCTTCTGTCATCCATCCCCATATCATGGATTTTATCAATGATTTTTAGAATATTAACCTACACAGGGCGTCCATAACGTACAGCAGCACTTATGTGCATATGGCCACTCTGAAATTTCAAAAACTACTTGTAAACTGTTCTAATCGTAGGTGCAGAGTCCCCATAATGTTTATCAAGCTTCTTTTGATAGTCTCCTACGACGTTTTACCTTTCATAGAATAGTGTTTAATCAACACACGAAATTATTTTTTGTTCATTTTTTGAAAATCACTCCACTTCCTCGATTCAAACGAATGCCAAACAGAAAGAAATAGACCGATCTGGCGGAAAGGTGGTTTTGTGTTCTTCCAAAAGATATAACTAACTAAACATAACCTCGATACGCGTAAGCAGTGTCACCTATCAGACTTTACAAGGACTTTTCAAACGACCCTCATACTACTCTCTACCTATATGATTCAATTTTATTGATTATAAAAATACACCTATAGCATTAATTTTTGAGCAGCTCATTTAAAAGTCAAGCAAAGGGAGCGTTAAATTGAATGATTTGCGGTCATCTATGTTGTTGTGGGTAGAACAATGCCTAATCAGCCAATCATTGGTATACATAATTAGTATAAACACAAATAGATTTAAAATAATTGTTCTTAAAACCCCTTTTCATAGTCAGTGAATGGTTTAATTAATTATACACATGATTAGATATATACCTATATTGAAAAATTATGGTTCTTTTAAAGAATAAATGAGGTTATTTACATAGGTAAGTTGCTTACTTAACTGACCCATGATTAATGTATTCCTCTACTCCAAATAAGAATGTCCTTCAAAATGTATATATATATACTTTTTAGATGGGTAATTCATCATTTTAAATGATGTTTTTGGTAGTTATTACATCCGGTAATTACTTAAATAGTAAAAAATATTATACTCCTTTGATTAATATATAATATATACATATAAATCATCAGAGATTCCTCATGAAAAGGAATTCTTCATTGGTAAACTACACAGAAATACGAACTTAATGACATGTTCTACATTGAATATACGTTGATTAAAATGAAGTAACATATGTGGATTCTGTCAAAAAAGTACCGGGAATTATTAATTCAAATTGCCCCAACTGAAAGAATTTAACTTTTTTTTCTAGGTCGGCATCACTGTCTTTCATTATGATGCCAAGTTTGAGGGCGATCTGTAGACCAGTTTGCTTACAACAGCTGCATAATTTATTCTACCTCTCTAGTGCTCCACGATTTTTACAATAAGTTTTTTCTCCCTCCATTCTGACGATCGTTGGCTTGTTTGTATGTCTTACGTGTAGATCTATATCTCATCACCAGTTATAATGCATTCCATTAACGTTGGGTTGGATTTTGCACATTTAAACATGTCCAAAGAGACTTTCTCACGGTTATGTTTTTGCAGAAAATTCAGCTCTTTAGAAACAAGCCCTGCACCGACGCGTTTCACGCCCAAATTTTCAGTCAGAATGGTACGAATGACTCATGAGGGATGTTAAGACAATTTAATAACGCCCATAAGCTTGTATGACGGTTTTTTGTTCAATAATTTCGTTCATTGTAAAAATCGTGAAGCACTAATGAAGGTAGACTAAATTATCCAACTGTTGCAAGCTAACTAGCCTAATAGCTAATAGCTTGGGCAATTTAAATTAATTTTTAACGAATTATCTTCCATTTCTATCAACAAGGATTATTCTAATTACCCATTTCGTGAGTTGCAAATTATAATTAAAGATACCAAAATGGATAGTCACAGTATCAGGATGAGAAATTAAAAGAATATATTTGAAAGGAACCATGTTGAGTCCAATATAAGTATTTTAAATCAAAGAAAGGCTTAAATTATAGTTAAAATTAGTGGGCATCTTAATTCATTTCACTTGAAATTGGAATGCAAAGCATATAATTGACTCAAATATGCCTTTGAAATATAGGGTCATATGTTTAAATAAGCTAAATAAATTAACTAAAATTCTATTTATTTTGTTTAAGATTGTTTCTATATTGAAAAAAAAATATATATATAAAAGGAGAGTAGTGTGCAGTTGAAATCATATTCCCACTTAAGTAACTTTTTGAGTAGCTGGGATAGAAATAAAGTTATCTTCCAAGAATTATTACCCTTCATTTTCTAATCTACTCCTTAGACTATAATGTTCTGTAATCAAGAACAGGATGTAGTAACATTGGACAAATTATATATTGTCGATGTTATAGTCACACAACTTTACAATTTTATTAATAACTATTAGAGCGAACGCACTATCCTAAAGATAGCCAATTAAAAAGATGTTATTTATATTTAGTTTGCTTATTTTAAAACTCTAAACTAAAACGATATATTATAAACTATAAATAAATAATAGGAAAAATTCTATTGTAAAACACCTTTTATACAACATTTTTTGTTTTTTTCTGTCCATTTGATGTAAATATAATCAAACCTGTACCCCCTTTTGACACTCTTGAAGATACAACATA
The DNA here is from genome assembly GCF_016086655.4 of Lepeophtheirus salmonis. Taxonomy (NCBI): domain Eukaryota; kingdom Metazoa; phylum Arthropoda; class Copepoda; order Siphonostomatoida; family Caligidae; genus Lepeophtheirus; species Lepeophtheirus salmonis. The sequence goes on along the minus strand of NC_052135.2, from coordinate 1,567,534 downwards.
TAATTGACCATGGGAAAATACTGATATTGGTAAATATAAAGCAATTCTTTCAAATGTTTGACCTTGTGATTTATTTATAGTCTTTGGCATTGCGAACTTAATTGGGAAATGTTTTGTTTTTTTATAATTGAAAATGGAAACTCTTCGCCATCACGTGTAAGAGCGATTCTTGTAATCAATAAAAAATTTGATTACGAGATCTCCCTTCTTAGCCCATAATGAAGATACATACTAATACTAACTCGTTAATCATCTTCTTCCTTTCTTCCCTTGTTTAATTCGTATTCAATATATGTTCTCCCTTTTTCTGGTAGTACAATAATTCATTTTTTTGTTTTTTTGTTGTTGTTTTTTTGTTCATTTTCGATTCGACAACCCAACCCTTGAAAAAAGTTTTGAGACACAGGGAATCGATCTTGTTTTATGAAAAAAATCAATTTATTGGCGAATTTTTTTTTTTTTTTTAAACTTTCTTCAAAAAAATTTAATTTTTTGCGGACAGCTATAGACTTATGATTTTTTTTTTCCAAAAAATTTAATTTTTGTAAACACATGTGTATTTTTAAAAAAAAAAAATTTTTTGAGAATAGCTTTTAATTTTTTGCAAAAATATTTTAAGAATAATTCCAGAACTGTCCCACATGTAATATAGATTAATATAACTTAACGAATGAGTCCAAAATCGAAACGTCTTCTCCTCCAAGAAGGTAACTAAATTATTTTTTCCAAAAAAAAATGACAAAATTTGTATATCTTTGATGTTCAAACCAACTAACTTATTTAAATTTTACTTCCAGAAGAAGACAAAAAAATGTTTCAACAAAATTACGTTATTTAAGTCTTCTTTTTTTAAATAAAACTTCTTCAGCTATTCACAGCTTTTTATAACCATGAGATCTAAAAATGTATGCTTGTTTTTTTTTTTTTGTATGTAGATCGAATCATTAAAAAGCCTGTTTTATAAAATATGATCGTCAAAAAGTGTTAATTTATGAAGAGACTCGTCTATAGGAAGTCCATTGAAATAGCCGCATGTACAATATTTATGAATATTCATCGTTGAGTCTCATAAAGATTGAATCTATTTATATACGGGCATACTACTATATACCTATATTTTTTAATATATTGAAAACCTCTTTATAGGTCTCAATTTAAAGTTATTTTAAGATTAAAGTTGACCGGTTCCTCCTCCTACTTTTCATGTTTCATCAATTTTCAAGGATATTTAACCTCTTTTATATATTTTTGAGTCATTATTTAAAGAGTTAAAACCATATTTAAGAACTTATTCGTTAAAGATAAACATTTACAAAATTGGACTTAAATCTATTTTGTGGGTGACGGTTCAAATTGGATAATAAAAGTGGTTTTTATTTTTGGGGGGGGATTTGTATTTAATATTTCAAGAGAAGGTACATTTTTTGTATTAAAATTAGTAGGAGGATATGTAGTGTGGCAAGATAAAAACAATCTTAAAGAAAAAAAATAATTAGGAGAAAACCCCAATTTATGTATTTACTTTCTCATATACATAAAAATCAATATTATATAGACATCTTTGAGTCAATAATAGACCTTGTATTCAAATTTGTGGACTGAGTTGAAACACCTAAGAATTTTAGCTATAGTTTAGAACTTTTATTATATTTAATAAACTTATTTTTTTTTTTTTCTTCCCGATGTAAATGCTCTTAAAACTAAACAACAAAAATATAATTTAGATATATAAATCTAGATATAGATAATAAAAAAGCGGAAATATTCATAGAGGCGTTTGCACTTTCTCGTTTGGAGCATCATCTTACTATGAGACTTTTTATGCCTGATGTTACTGGCAAATTAAAAAGCTTTGTAAAATTGTTGAGTTCATTAAAAAGTACAGTTCCTCATTAAAATAATTGATAGATAACAGATAAAAAATAAGACGACTCTTCAATAAATCGATGGGATTTATCTGCACATACATTTTGCAAATCATGATAAATTTTTTTAATTTGACTCAACAGATTCCTTCCGATGATCACCTTTCGACCCCCCTTCGACGGGCTCAAAAATAAAAATCCAGGACTTTTCTACCAAATTCAAAATCTCTAAAATCTTTGATCCAAGTTTCTAAAATTCACTGTTTTCATACAGTCCGTAAAAATATGCAATGGTCTGTCTAGTTTTCCACATTTCAAGGACCACAACTTTCCTTCCGGCGTTTTTTCTATAAAATAGTTGCAGAATAAAGACATGTTATGGATATGAGTTTGCAAAGTTCTACATACTCCATCTCCAACATTTTTTAAAGACCTGTAAATGTTTAAATTAATAAACATATATTGGACCCAATATGCCCCCTATCAAATAAAATCTGTGAATTTATTATTTCTCTATTGTGACAATCAATGTTGGCTACTTTACGTGCAATTTGCAGAATATTCAAAGGGCTTATTAGAATAATTTGTATAAAAAATAATTTATAATTTTTGAAAAAAATTAGTGTAATAATATAGTGTTTTTTTAAAAGATTAATATATTTTAAGAATTTATCTTACAAAAGTAAAGCAAAAATAAACATAATTCGTTATCTTCTTACTAAATATTATATCATTCCCAATTAGAACAAAAAAATAAATGATACATGTAGCAAGTTGGTTAAATTAGGCTAAAATATTGATGAAGGTTGTTTCGTGATTCGTAGCTCCTAGATGGATAAATGATTTTCCAAATTTATCTTACATTCCATTCCGATGATGCAATTCAACATGTACATACATGGCATGCACTGGGTGTTCTAACCAAAGGAGTACTTCAATGATATTCTTGTTTGGTATAGCATATAACTTTTTGTGGTTGCATCGAAACTCATCCACAAGCTTGTAGCTTCAACTAAACCAAATCTTCAGAGATCCGGACGATTAAGAGAGTCCACGATGAAAATGAATTATGTTATCTAAGATAAATTCACCTCAGCTATCCTCCTTTGATTGCAAGGCTATTAGAAAGTATTCTCACGTACTAAAAACATAGTTAAATCGACAATATTATTTTTTTTCTAAAGAATGCAAATGTAATCCACACTTGCTTGTGTGTTGACGGACATATATTCGATTATTACACTGCAATTATTTGTGTAAATACATGTAGCTTAAAAATATTATCATTATGTTTTTCTTTGATTAATTCAAATTAAGAGTCCCACTCAAAATATCCTTTATATGACATCTCCATCAGGAATTTGGTATTTTATTTTATTTTTTTGGGGTTAGACTTAATTTACAACTGCTCGTAAAAACAGCGTAAATTTTTTTTTACGACCAAAGTCATGACTAGTAAAAGTAGTTAACGAATTTCTTTGTCTTTTTCATTTGGAAATAATGTTACTATTTTTTTCTTTTACCAAAAAATAAAATATAATACGAGTATTCACTTATACTCACACTGATACGTTAAAAAAAAACGTGTAAAATTTACATAATTTATTGAAAACTCTAAAATAATTCATAATTTATTCGAAACAGCAAAAATGGATCTTATAAATAATGCCTGCTAAGTTGGGGTTTGAGTTCTGCTTGGCCCTTGAGATGTGATTGAATTTGATTTTGTAATATTAACGGGTTCAAAACTCAAATGCACGCTTTAACCATATACTAGGACCTATCCGACCAAAACTTTTCTCAAGAGGAAAAGTTGTCATATGCTACTAATTGTACCATTTTTGGCTCCTACAGTCTGTCCCATATGACACCAGCTTATACGTTTACAACCCAATTTATGAAAAATTGGTTAATTATAACTTTCAAAGTTCTGATTGATCAAAAAGAAATTTGATACCAGATAATGTGGCATTATTTAAAAGATCCATTTAAGATATTATAAATGAAGTATGAATTTGGCCAGTGAGTCTCAGGGTTGTTAAGAAATGCCCGATTTTCATAGACAGGTAAATTTTCCACATTGTTTTTTAAACGCACTGTACATACCCGTATATAGGCAAATAGATAAAATATATATATTTTTTTTAAAATGAAGATGACCATTTTTTTATGTGAAAGTATCATTAAAGAAATGTTTATGAGAAAGGATTCTTTGACAAAAGGACAAGGCCACTTCCATTCCTTTTTTAGATTTCTCTCCTTTTTTAGAGAATATATGTTGCAGTTGCTTTTGACATTTAGAAAAAAAAAAACAAAAAAAATAACTCAATAATTAATTTATCAGAATCCATTAATTAAACTGTCAACGCAAATATAATTGTTAAAAAGGTGTTAAAAAGTTTTATCAAATAACTATTATATAAAAAAGGATATGTGTATATTAATCATACTACTGATCTCATCTTCAATTAGTCTTTGACGACAAGATTCGAATAAAAATTGCAATCAATTGGCAAATGTAGCTTTTGTGTAATCGGCTTCATGACAATCATGTTGAAAGATGATATTGATAAAGTGTTTATAGAGCATTATCATTAGTGATAGGGCGATCAATCGGAATCGGCTGTTTTTTCTAGAATCGGAATCAGGATGTGCATAAGGAAAATAATGTTTAATTTGCGATTCCAATTCTTATTTATTAATGGCATTTAACTATTTATTACTTTTCAGTAAAGAAAGAAGGAAATAGGGCAGACCTGCCTAAAAGTTGGTAGGATTTCTTTCAAGAGATGCTACTAATTAAACATAACCTCGATGTTCGGCAGAAGTGCCGTCTCTTGGACTTTTCACGTACTTGTCAAACAACCTTCGTACCAAGTCATCAAATTTCAGAACTAGGCCGAAAACAAAAATCATGAGAACATCACCCCTGTAAGTGCATGTGAGTTAACATATTTACCTCCACCAAAGAAGTTGAACAGAGCTTAAGTTTTCGCTTTACTTTGTTTGATTTTAGCGGGGTTAATGAAAAAAGGTTTTAGTAATACTTTGAAAAAATATTATATTTGTTAACAGTAAGAGGTCATCACATTTTTCGAGGTCAAGGTCACCATTACAAACGCATAATTGACCATTACATTAGGACAAATTGCGATATATGACTCAAATGAATGTCATTTAGTATGTATAATTACGAAATTCTAGACACATGGAATAATCAAGGATGTAGCTTAAAGCTTGTTTGTCTCCCTTCCCCTCTTGAAGGAATGGAAAAGTAAATGAGGTTGACTCTTTCTTTTTTTCCTTTTTGTTCAACCAACCACTTTGTTATATTCCCCTCAAGTGGGAATACAAATCATGTATGATTATTCCAGGTATCTTGAACTCTATGGTGTAATAAAAGCACCCAATATATATTAAGTCAAACAAGGTCAAGCACACTCAAAAGGTAAAAAAATATTCTACAGGTTGTAATAAAAACAAATCATATAAAACAGAAATGAAGTTTAATTTATAGGGAAATGATTTTATGCAAGATTTGCACTATACTGAGTGCCCATTCTAGCTTTATTTGAACTTTTAGTCAAAAGAGTAAAGTACCTTACTTTATTTTTACGGTATCGAAATACTGAAATCCATATTGGAACCGGTAACATGACTAATGTGAATTAAGTGTCATCTTTCGAATAAAATTGGTATTAAAAATGTGTAGAATTTGCATAATTATGATATAACCAATATATCATCAACAATGACAAAATCATTCTACATAAACATAATTAGAGAAGCAGTTTAGATTGATATTTGATATTTAGTAGAGCTCAAGTGCATAAATTTATCTGTAAGAGATAAATATATAATGTGCTTATATACTTAAGTTGTCCACTGTTATCTTATAAGGTTTTAGATAAAGACTTGATGATATGGTATATGTATATACTATTAAAAATATAAAAAGTTCAAGTTTTATTGAACCTATCCCTTTAGAGGGATACTACATAAATAAAGTTATGAATTGTGTATGTCCATGGTTTTACCACTCTATTCTTTAAATAAAAAAATCATTAGTATTTTACCTTTAGATGGTTAAAATTGTAAAAAAAATCAAAGTTACATTTTTAAGGTCTATTTTTTTTTTTTTTTTTAATTTATTAAAATATAAGTATAAGTTTTGTTGAGCTATTTTATACTTGTCTATACTTGCGTAATTTGGATTGCGGTACGGATCTAATAATTCAATTCTGAATAGGACTACTATCAATTATACCAAAGACTAAATTTTATTCAAATCAGTTTCTTCTTAGAAGGCAAAAAAATTTACCTAATTGTTTTTGAAGGTGTGTTCTCCATATCCTAGAACATATAATGCATTAAAGCAAATATTTGCAAAATGTACGACAACATGGGAAATTATAAGTACATAGGCATATTTATTTCATATTACTTATACAATTTCAAATGCATATTGTTGAAGATAATCAATAGTTAGGATATTTGTGTTTGGTAGGGGACTAGACTTAATTATTTTAAGTAATACAGATAATATATAATCCAATGATATATTGTTTTAGATTTTTCTAATTTAGTGTTTGATGATATATTCATTACAGTATTATATATGTTTGAATGTGATAATGACAATGTCCTTACTACGAATACCTGTGTTATAACGTATACATATCAATGGTTTTGTTTGTTTGTAATAACTTTGAATTAGGGGTTGATATTGAATCAATACATAGCATGGAATTTTTGGTGACCATGAGGAGAAAGTGGGAGCAAAAAATGGGATATTACCGAATTAAGACCCATATTAACATAAGTTTCCTGTTATATGATTTTGAGGGAAGAAAATGAATTGCCCCTATAAAGAGGGCACCCTCCTACATGTAAAATATAATGCTTATATTTAAATATATATATTATTGTGATTTTTTTTAAATACATCAAAGTTAAGCGAGAATTCTTTCTTCAAATATAGATGTTAACACCAGGACGATCTAATTAAGAATGGACAAAAAAAAAAAAAATATCACAAGCAACTACCGTTTTCATTTTTCAATCTTCAAACTGTATTTTTTCTCAACCAAAATCCCACCTCTCCTATTATATATATTTGCTAAATTTACGTTGATACAAAGTAAAATAAAATATAAATTAAAACTACATTTTGTTTCTGATCCATACAAAAATGCTTATTGGGAGAAATTATTCTCTTGAATTCAATGTGCGTTCGCGCCCAGGCGATTCCTAGAGAAAAAAATATACTTTTTGTAAATGGATCTCACCAAAAAGATTCTTAGGCCAAATGGAGTGAATGTAATACGATAATGTTTACTTATACTTAATCAGTGCAACTCCATCTAACCAATTAAAGGAACATCTAAAAAAAACCTTATGTATCTTGTATTGTTAGAAGAATTAGAATTCGATAAACAGATCGACAAACTTTACTTATATACTCCCCCCTTTTTTATTATTATGACGCACTGAGCTATAGATACACACGCTCCTTGCTGTATTGTAATTTGATAGATGAAGGGATTACACAGTTCTAAGATATTAAGCGACTCACCCAAAAAAATTGAGGCGTCAATAAATACCCAAATTGACGAACCTTGCTTTATTCATATTTATAACAATGTATGCCTACCAAAGATTAAGGCAAACAAACAAATACAGAGGCACAAAGAAATGTTGTTGTAATAATTCATTTTATAGTTGTTTCGTTTTTTGGTAAACAACTGTTCTTTAAACTATAAGTAAAGTATATTACTGAATGTGGGATATCAAATGATTCTAACTTAAAAAGAATGCAATCATATAGGTATATATTAATGTATTGCCACCTACATGTACAATTATCATTTTCTTTAACTATAATTAAAGTGATTTCAATGATAACACATATATATCTAGAAAGATCAAATATAATAATTGATTAACAATCCCTATCTTAATTAAAAATATTACTGAAGTACTCATTTTAGTAAGATAAAGCATTCTGTATGTCACAAAGAAAAAAAATTGTAGATTCACTTCAATTTTATCATTTAAATTAATTCATTTTCCACTAATCTATGTTGTAGGAGTTGATATGAGTTCTAGGCTGAATAGTTATCTATTTAAACAAAATTGAAACGGAAAAAAATATCATATTCATATATTTCATAATTTATATATTCTGATAAATTTATTATCTTTCTCTCTGATTGTAGTTTAATCTAAATCAACAAGTATTATCATATTTCATCTAACGTAATTTCTATTCATAATGGCCGTAAATGATACTCATTGACTCATGAGATTTGATACTTCATACCACAAATATGAAATGTTATAGATGATATAACAACGTATAGTAATGGTTTCTTAAATTCATCTTTGGAACAAAATGTGGATAGTCAACTAAGTAATATTTCCAAAATATTCTGTCTAATTATGTAGAAAGAGAGAATAATTACGAAGAGTTTTGATCAAGACATTTTTTATTATAAAATACTACACACTTGTTCATTTTCTCCGATTTTTTAGTGGAATGTCAACACATCTCTTTTAATTCAGCATCGGTCAGTTGATCCCTTTCAAATTTGGAGCAAGCTGCATCATTTAGTGTGTGTGTGTCAGCCGTAGATAACAAACCATCGGCTAAATTGTAATAACAATGACAAAAAAAGTGAATTCGTTTGCTCATCAATCTATATTTTTTTTCAGGACATCCCAGAAACTTAGGTTAAGTATGATCAATACTATGAGAATTCTGCACCATTAACTTCAATGTTAAAAAAGTAGTTGAATGAATTTTGTGGCGGGCGTACAAGTAGACGAGATTTGGAATGTTCTGGACGCCCAGTTGAGGTTGTTACGCTCGAAACAATGGAAAACATTCACGATACTGTGTTGGCCGATTGAAGATTTAAAGGGCAGAGATTGTGGAAAGACATTAGCATATCACATGGCTCAATTGTAGCTGTATTTTAGAAGATCACTTGGTAAGAAAAAGTTATCCGCAAGATCAATTAACAAC